>NW_027477159.1:0-93445 GCF_051020955.1 Megalopta genalis
ATAAGTGATATAGATTCAACTGCAGGCTAAGCAAACGAGTTAGCTTCAAATCCATGCGAAACAAATGATTTAGCTTCAAACACTTGGGGTATAGAGTGATGTAGCTTCAAATGCAGACGAAACAAACGAGTTAGCTTCAAATCCATGCGAAACACATGATTAAACTGAAAATCAATGCGATGTAGAAGGTTTAGCTTCAAAGCCATGCGAAACAAGTGATTTAGCTTCAGATACTTGCGATATAAGTGATATAGCATCAAATGCAGGCGAAACGAACGAGTTAGCTGCAAATCCTTGCGAAACACATGATATAGCTGCAAATCAAAGCGATGTTGAAGGTTTAGCTTCAAATCCATGCGAAACAAATGATTTAGCTTCAGATACTAGCGATATATGTGATATTGCTTCAAGTGTAGAAGAAACAAACGAGATAGCTTCAAATCCATGAGGAACACATGATTTAGCTTAAAATTCATGCGATTTAGATGGTTTAGCTTCAAATCCATGCGAATCAAATGATAGACCTGCAAACACTTGGGATATGGGTGATATAGCTTCAGCTGCATGCGAAACAAACGAGTTAGATTCAAGTCCATGCGATGGAGAAGGTTTAGCTTCAAATCCATGCGAAACAAATGATTTAGCTTCAAATACTTGGGATATAAGTGATATAGCTTCAAATGCAGACGAAACAAACAAGTTAGCTTCAAATCCATGCGAAACACATGATTAAACCGAAAATCAATGCGATGTAGAAGGTTTAACTTCAAAGCCATGTGGAACAAATGTTTTATCTTCAGATAATTGCGTTATAAGCGATATACGTTCAAATGCAGACGAAACAAACAAGCTAGCTTCAACTCCCATGCGACACGCATGATTAAGCTTCAAATCAATGCGATGTAGAAGGCTCAGCTTCAAATCCATGCGGAACAAATGATTTAGCTTCAAATACTTGCGATATAAATGATATAGATTCAACTGCAGACGAAACAAACGAGTTAGCTTCACATTCAAGCGAAACAAATGATTTAGCTTCAAATCAATGCGAAGTAGAAGGCTTAGCTTCATATCGATGCGGAACAAATGATTTTGCTTAAAATACTTGCGATATAAGTGATATAGCTTCAAATGCAGACGAAACAAACAAGTTAGCTTCAAATCCATGCGAAACACATGATTAAACTGAAAATCAATGCGATGTACAAGGTTTAGCTTCAAATCCGTGCGAAACAAATGATTTAGCTTCAGATACTTACGATATAAGTGATATAGCATCAAATGCAGGCGAAACGAACGAGTTAGCTGCAAATCCATGCGAAACACATGATTTAGCTTCAAATCTATGGGAAGTAGAAGGTTTCGCTACAAATCCATGCGAAACCAATGATTTAGGTTCAGATACTTGCGATATAAGTGATATACCTCCAAATGCAGACGAAACAAACGAGTTAGCTTCAAATCCATGCGAAACAAATCATTTAGCTTCAAACACTTGGGATATAAGTGATATAGCTTCAAATGCAGACGAAACAAAGGAGTTAGCTTCAAATCCATGCGAAACACAAGATTAAACAGAAAATCAATGCGATGTAGAAGGTTAGCTTCAAAGCCATGTGAACAAATGATTTATCTTCAGATAATTGCGTTATAAGCGATATACGTTCAAATGCAGACGAAACAAACAAGCTAGCTTCAACTCCATGCGACACGCATGATTAAGCTTCAAATCAATGCGATGTAGAAGGCTCAGCTTCAAATCCATGCGGAACAAATGATTTAGCTTCAAATACTTGCGATATAAATGATATAGTTTCAACTGCAGACGAAACAAACGAGTTAGCTTCACATTCAAGCAAAACAAATGATTTAGCTTCAAATCAATGCGAAGTAGAAGGCTTAGCTTCATATCGATGCGGAACAAATGATTTTGCTTAAAATACTTGCGATATAAGTGATATAGATTCAACTGCAGGCTAAGCAAACGAGTTAGCTTCAAATCCATGCGAAACAAATGATTTAGCTTCAAACACTTGGGATATAAGTGATATAGCTTCAAATGCAGACGAAACAAACGAGTTAGCTTCAAATCCATGCGAAACACATGATTAAACTGAAATCAATGCGATGTAGAAGGTTTAGCTTCAAAGCCATGCGAAACAAGTGATTTAGCTTCAGATACTTGCGATATAAGTGATATAGCATCAAATGCAGGCGAAACGAACGAGTTAGCTGCAAATTCTTGCGAAACACATGATATTGCTGCAAATCAAAGCGAAGTTGAAGGTTTAGCTTCAAATCCATGCGAAACAAATGATTTAGCTTCAGATACTAGCGATATATGTGATATTGCTTCAAGTGCAGAAGAAACAAACGAGATAGCTTCAAATCCATGCGGAACACATGATTTAGCTTAAAATTCATGCGATTTAGATGGTTTAGCTTCAAATCCATGCGAAACAAATGACAGACCTGCAAACACTTGGGATATGGGTGATATGGCTTCAGCTGCATACGAAACAAACGAGTTAGATTCAAGTCCATGCGATGGAGAAGGTTTAGCTTCAAATCCATGCGAAACAAATGATTTAGCTTCAAATACTTGGGATATAAGTGATATAGCTTCAAATGCAAACGAAACAAACGACTTAGCTTCACATCCATGCGGAACACATGATTTAGCTTAAAATTGATGCGATTTAGATGGTTTAGCTTCAAATCCATGCGAAACAAATGTTAGAGCTGCAAACACTTGGGATATGGGTGATATAGCTTCAAGTGCAGGCGAAACAAACGAGTAAGATTCAAATCCATGCGAGACACATAATTTAGCTGCAAATCAATGCGATGTAGAAGGTATAGCTTCAAGTCAAAGCGAAACACATGATTTAGCACATGAACTCGCGATATAAGTGATATAGCTTCAAATGCAGACGAAACTAACGAGTTAGTTCAAATCCTTGCGAAAAACATCATTTAGATGCAAAGCAATGCGATGTAGAAGGTTTAGCTTCAAATCCATGCGAAACCAATGATTTAGCTTCAAACACTTGGATATAAGTGATATAGATTCAAATGCAGACGAAACAAACGACTTAGCTTCACAACCAAGCGGAACACATGATTTAGCTTCAAATCAATACGATGTAGAAGGTTTAGCTACAAATCCATGCGAAACAAATGATTTAGCATCAAACACTCGGAATATAAGTGATATAGCTTCAAATGCAGACGAATCAAACGAGTCAGCTTCAAAATGCATGCGATACACATGATATAGCTTCAAATCAATGCGAAGAAGAATGTTTAGCTTTAAATCAATGCGACACAAATGATTTAGGTCCAGATACTTGCGATAGAAGTGATATAGCTACAAATGCAGGAGAAACCAACTAGCTAGCTCCAAATCCATGCGAAACGAATGATTTAGCACCAAATCAATGCGTAGTAGAAGGCTTAGTTCCAAATCCATACGACACAAATGATTTAGCTTCAAATACTTGCGATATAAGTGATATACCTCCAAATGCAGACGAAACAAACGAGTTAGCTTCAAATCCATGCGAAACAAATGATTTAGCTTCAAACACTTGGGATATAAGTGATATAGCTTCGAATGCAGACGAAACAAACGAGTTAGTTCAAATCCTTGTGAAAAACATCATTTAGATGCAAAGCAATGCGATGTAGAAGGTTTAACTTCAAATCCATGCGAAACAAATGATTTAGTATCAGATACTTGCGATATAAATGATATAGCTTCAAATGCAGGGGATAGAAACGAATAAGCTTCAAATCCACGTGAAACACATGATTAAGCTTCAAATCAATGCGATGTAGAAGGTTTAGCTTCAAATTCATGCGAAACAAATGGTTTAGCTTCAAACACTTGGGATATAAGTGATATAGCTTCAAATGCAGACGAAACAAATGAGTTAGCTTCACATCCAAGCGAAACACATGATTTAGCATCAAATCAATGCGATGTAGAAGGTTTTGATACAAATCCATGCGAAACAAATGATTTAGCATCAAACACTCGGGATATAAGTGATATAGCTTCAAATGCAGACGAATCAAACGAGTTAGCTTCAAAATGCATGCGATACACATGATTTAGCTTCAAATCAATGCGAAGTAGAAGGCTTAGCTTCAAATCCATGCGGAACAAATGATTTATCTTCAGATAATTGCGTTATAAGCGATATACGTTCAAATGCAGCCGAAACAAACGAGGTGGCTTCAACTCCATGCGACACACATGATTAAGCTTCAAATCAATGCGATGTAGAAGGCTTAGCTTCAAATCCATGCGGAACCTATGATTTAGCTTCAAATGCTTGCGATTTAAGTGATATAGCTTCAAATGCAGGCGAAACAAACAAGTAAGATTCAAATCCATGCGAAACACATAATTTAGCTGAAAATCAATGCGATGTAGAAGGTATAGCTTCAAGTCAAAGGGAAACACATGATTTAGCACATGAACTTGCGATATAAGTGATATAGCTTCAAATGCAGGGAAACAAACGAGTTAGCTTCAAATGCATGCAAAACACATGATTCAGCTTCAAATCAATGCGATGTAGATCGCTTAGCTTTAAATCCAAGCGAATCAAATGATTTAGCTTCAAATCAATTCGAAGTAGAAGGCTTAGCTTCAAATCGATGCGGAACAAATGATTTTGCTTCAAATACTTGCGATATAAGTGATATAGATTCAACTGAAGGCCAAACAAACGAGTTAGCTTCAAATCCATGCGAAATAAATGACTTAGCATCAGATACTTGCGATATAAGTGATATAGCTTCAAATTCAAGGAAAACAAACGAGTTAGCTTCAAATCCATGCGGAACATATGATTTAGCTTGAAATTCATGCGATTTGGATGGTTAGCTTCAAATCCATGCGAACAAATGATTAGCTTCAGATACTTGCGATATAAGTGATATAGCATCAAATGCAGGCGAAACGAACGAGTTAGCTGCAAATCCATGCGAAACACATGATATAGCTGCAAATCAAAGCGATGTTGAAGGTTTAGCTTCAAATCCATGCGAAACAAATGATTTAGCTTCAGATACTAGCGATATATTTGATATTGCTTTAAGTGCAGACGAAACTAACGAGTTAGCTTCAAATCCATGCGGAACACATGATTTAGCTTAAAATTGATGCGATTTAGATGGTTTAGCTTCAAATCCATGCGAAACAAATGATAGAGCTGCAAACACTTGGGATATGGGTGATATAGCTTCAAGTGCAGGCGAAACAAACGAGTAAGATTCAAATCCATGCGAAACACATAATTTAGCTGCAAATCAATGCGATGTAGAAGGTTTAGCTTCAAATTCATGCGAAACAAATGATTTAGCTTCAAACACTTTGGATATAAGTGATATAGCTTCAAATGCAGACGAAACAAATGAGTTAGCTTCACATCCAAGCGAAACACATGATTTAGCTTTAAATCAATGCGATGTAGAAGGTTTAGATACAAATCCATGCGAAACAAATGATTTAGCATCAAACACTCGGGATATAAGTGAGATAGCTTCAAATGCAGACGAATCAAACCAGTTAGCTTCAAAATGCATGCGATACTCATGATTAGCTTCAAATCAATGCGAAGTAGAAGGCTTAGCTTCAAATCCATGCGGAACAAATGATTTATCTTCAGATTAATTGCGTTATAAGCGATATACGTTCAAATACAGACGAAACAAACGAGCTGGCTTCAACTCCATGCGACACACATGATTAAGATTCAAATAAATGCGATGTAGAAGGCTTAGCTTCAAATCCATGCGGAACAAATGATTTAGCTTCAGATACTTGCGATATAAGTGATATAGCATCAAATGCAGGCGAAACGAACGAGTTAGCTTCAAATCCATGCGAAACAAATGATTAAGCTTCAAACACTTGGGATATAAGTGATATAGCTTCAAATGCAGACAAAACAAACGAGTTAGTTCAAATCCTTGCGAAAAACATCATTTAGATGCAAAGCAATGCGATGTAGAAGGTTTAGCTTCAAATCCATGCGAAACAAATGATTTAGTATCAGATACTTGCGATATAAATGATATAGCTTCAAATGCAGGGGATAGAAACGAATTAGCTTCAAATCCATGTGAAACACATGATTAAGCTTCAAATCAATGCAATGTAGAAGGTTTAGCTTCAAATTCATGCGAAACAAATGATTTAGCTTCAAACACTTGGGATATAAGTGATATAGCTTCAAATGCAGACGAAACAAATTAGTTAGCTTCACATCCAAGCGAAACACATGATTTAGCATCAAATCATGCGATGTAGAAGGTTTAGATACAAATCCATGCGAAACAAATGATTTAGCATCAAACACTCGGGATATAAGTGATATAGCTTCAAATGCAGACGAATCAAACGAGTTAGCTTCAAAATGCATGCGATACACATGATTTAGCTTCAAATCAATGCGAAGTAGAAGGCTTAGCTTCAAATCCATGCGGAACAAATGATTTATCTTCAGATAATTGCGTTATAAGCGATATACGTTCAAATGCAGACGAAAAAACGAGCTGGCTTCAACTCCATGCGTCACACATGATTAAGCTTCAAATCAATGCGATGTAGAAGGCATAGCTTCAAATCCATGCGGAACAAATGATTTAGCTTCAAATGCTTGCGCTATATGTGATATAGCTTCAAATGCAGGCGAAACAAACAAGTAAGATTCAAATCCATGCGAAACACATAATTTAGCTGAAAATCAATGCGATGTAGAAGGTATAGCTTCAAGTCAAAGGGAAACACATGATTTAGCACATGAACTTGCGATATAAGTGATATAGCTTCAAATGCAGGGGAAACAAACGAGTTAGCTTCAAATGCATGCAAAACACATGATTCAGCTTCAAATCAATGCGATGTAGATCGTTTAGCTTTAAATCCAAGCGAATCAAATGATGTAGCGTCACACATTTGGGATATAAGTGATATAGCTTCAAATGCAGACGAAACAAACGAGCTAGCTTCACATTCAAGCGAAACAAATGATTTAGCTTCAAATCAATTCGAAGTAGAAGGCTTAGCTTCAAATCGATGCGGAACAAATGATTTTGCTTCAAATACTTGCGATATAAGTGATATAGATTCAACTGAAGGCCAAACAAACGAGTTAGCTTCAAATCCATGCGAAATAAATGACTTAGCATCAGATACTTGCGATATAAGTGATATAGCTTCAAATTCAAGGAAAACAAACGAGTTAGCTTCAAATCCATGCGGAACATATGATTTAGCTTGAAATTCATGCGATTTGGATGGTTTAGCTTCAAATCCATGCGAAACAAATGATTTAGCTTCAGATACTTGCGATATAAGTGATATAGCATCAAATGCAGGCGAAACGAACGAGTTAGCTGCAAATCCATGCGAAACACATGATATAGCTGCAAATCAAAGCGATGTTGAAGGTTTAGCTTCAAATCCATGCGAAACAAATGATTTAGCTTCAGATACTAGCGATATATTTGATATTGCTTTAAGTGCAGACGAAACTAACGAGTTAGCTTCAAATCCATGCGGAACACATGATTTAGCTTAAAATTGATGCGATTTAGATGGTTTAGCTTCAAATCCATGCGAAACAAATGATAGAGCTGCAAACACTTGGGATATGGGTGATATAGCTTCAAGTGCAGGCGAAACAAACGAGTAAGATTCAAATCCATGCGAAACACATAATTTAGCTGCAAATCAATGCGATGTAGAAGGTTTAGCTTCAAATTCATGCGAAACAAATGATTTAGCTTCAAACACTTTGGATATAAGTGATATAGCTTCAAATGCAGACGAAACAAATGAGTTAGCTTCACATCCAAGCGAAACACATGATTTAGCTTTAAATCAATGCGATGTAGAAGGTTTAGATACAAATCCATGCGAAACAAATGATTTAGCATCAAACACTCGGGATATAAGTGAGATAGCTTCAAATGCAGACGAATCAAACCAGTTAGCTTCAAAATGCATGCGATACTCATGATTTAGCTTCAAATCAATGCGAAGTAGAAGGCTTAGCTTCAAATCCATGCGGAACAAATGATTTATCTTCAGATAATTGCGTTATAAGCGATATACGTTCAAATACAGACGAAACAAACGAGCTGGCTTCAACTCCATGCGACACACATGATTAAGATTCAAATAAATGCGATGTAGAAGGCTTAGCTTCAAATCCATGCGGAACAAATGATTTAGCTTCAGATACTTGCGATATAAGTGATATAGCATCAAATGCAGGCGAAACGAACGAGTTAGCTTCAAATCCATGCGAAACAAATGATTAAGCTTCAAACACTTGGGATATAAGTGATATAGCTTCAAATGCAGACAAAACAAACGAGTTAGTTCAAATCCTTGCGAAAAACATCATTTAGATGCAAAGCAATGCGATGTAGAAGGTTTAGCTTCAAATCCATGCGAAACAAATGATTTAGTATCAGATACTTGCGATATAAATGATATAGCTTCAAATGCAGGGGATAGAAACGAATTAGCTTCAAATCCATGTGAAACACATGATTAAGCTTCAAATCAATGCAATGTAGAAGGTTTAGCTTCAAATTCATGCGAAACAAATGATTTAGCTTCAAACACTTGGGATATAAGTGATATAGCTTCAAATGCAGACGAAACAAATTAGTTAGCTTCACATCCAAGCGAAACACATGATTTAGCATCAAATCAATGCGATGTAGAAGGTTTAGATACAAATCCATGCGAAACAAATGATTTAGCATCAAACACTCGGGATATAAGTGATATAGCTTCAAATGCAGACGAATCAAACGAGTTAGCTTCAAAATGCATGCGATACACATGATTTAGCTTCAAATCAATGCGAAGTAGAAGGCTTAGCTTCAAATCCATGCGGAACAAATGATTTATCTTCAGATAATTGCGTTATAAGCGATATACGTTCAAATGCAGACGAAAAAACGAGCTGGCTTCAACTCCATGCGTCACACATGATTAAGCTTCAAATCAATGCGATGTAGAAGGCTTAGCTTCAAATCCATGCGGAACAAATGATTTAGCTTCAAATGCTTGCGCTATATGTGATATAGCTTCAAATGCAGGCGAAACAAACGAGTAAGATTCAAATCCATGCGAAACACATAATTTAGCTGCAAATCAATGCGATGTAGAAGGTATAGCTTCAAGTCAAAGCGAAACACATGATTTAGCACATGAACTTGCGATATAAGTGATATAGCTTCAAATGCAGGGGAAACAAACGAGTTAGCTTCAAATGCATGCAAAACACATGATTTAGCTTCAAATCAATGCGATGTAGATCGTTTAGCTTAAAATCCAAGAGAAACAAATGATGTAGCTTCACACATTTGGGATATAAGTGATATAGCTTCAAATGCAGACGAAACAAACGAGCTAGCTTCACATTCAAGCGAAACAAATGATTTAGCTTCAAATCAATTCGAAGTAGAAGGCTTAGCTTCAAATCGATGCGGAACAAATGATTTTGCTTCAAATACTTGCGATATAAGTGATATAGATTCAACTGCAGGCCAAACAAACGAGTTAGCTTCAAATCCATGCGAAATAAATGACTTAGCATCAGATACTTGTGATATAAGTAATATAGCTTCAAATGCAAGGGAAACAAACGAGTTAGCTTCAAATCCATGCAAAACACATGATTTAACATCAAATCAATGCGATACAGAAGGTTTGGCTTCAAATCCATGCGAAACAAATGATTTAGCTTCAGATACTTGCGATATAAGTGATATAGCATCAAATGCAGGCGAAACGAACGAGTTAGCTGCAAATCCATGCGAAACACATGATATAGCTGCAAATCAAAGCGATGTTGAAGGTTTAGCTTCAAATCCATGCGAAACAAATGATTTAGCTTCAGATACTAGCGATATATGTGATATTGATTTAAGTGCAGACGAAACTAACGAGTTAGCTTCAAATCCATGCGGAACACATGATTTAGCTTAAAATTGATGCGATTTAGATGGTTTAGCTTCAAATCCATGCGAAACAAATGATAGAGCTGCAAACACTTGGGATATGGGTGATATAGCTTCAAGTGCAGGCGAAACAAACGAGTAAGATTCAAATCCATGCGAAACACATAATTTAGCTGCAAATCAATGCGATGTAGAAGGTATAGCTTCAAGTCAAAGCGAAACACATGATTTAGCACATGAACTCGCGATATAAGTGATATAGCTTCAAATGCAGACGAAACTAACGAGTTAGTTCAAATCCTTGCGAAAAACATCATTTAGATGCAAAGCAATGCGATGTAGAAGGTTTAGCTTCAAATCCATGCGAAACAAATGATTTAGCTTCAAACACTTGGGATATAAGTGATATAGATTCAAATGCAGACGAAACAAACGACTTAGCTTCACAACCAAGCGGAACACATGATTTAGCTTCAAATCAATACGATGTAGAAGGTTTAGCTACAAATCCATGCGAAACAAATGATTTAGCATCAAACACTCGGGATAAAAGTGATATAGCTTCAAATGCAGACGAATCAAACGAGTCAGCTTCAAAATGCATGCGATACACATGATATAGCTTCAAATCAATGCGAAGAAGAAGGTTTAGCTTTAAATCAATGCGACACAAATGATTTAGGTCCAGATACTTGCGATAGAAGTGATATAGCTACAAATGCAGGAGAAACCAACTAGCTAGCTCCAAATCCATGCGAAACGAATGATTTAGCTCCAAATCAATGCGTAGTAGAAGGCTTAGCTCCAAATCCATACGACACAAATGATTTAGCTTCAGATACTTGCGATATATGTGATATAGCTTCAAATGCAGACGAAAGAAACAAGCTAGCTTCAAATCCATGCGAAACAAATGATTTAGCTTCAGATACTTGCGATATAAGTGATATAGCATCAAATGCAGGCGAAACGAACGAGTTAGCTTCAAATCCATGCGAAACAAATGATTTAGCTTCAAACACTTGGGATATAAGTGATATAGCTTCAAATGCAGACGAAACAAATGAGTTAGCTTCACATCCAAGCGAAACACATGATTTAGCATCAAATCAATGCGATGTAGAAGGTTTAGATACAAATCCATGCGAAACAAATGATTTAGCATCAAACACTCGGGATATAAGTGATATAGCTTCAAATGCAGACGAATCAAACGAGTTAGCTTCAAAATGCATGCGATACACATGATTTAGCTTCAAATCAATGCGAAGTAGAAGGCTTAGCTTCAAATCCATGCGGAACAAATGATTTATCTTCAGATAATTGCGTTATAAGCGATATACGTTCAAATGCAGACGAAACAAACGAGCTGGCTTCAACTCCATGCGTCACACATGATTAAGCTTCAAATCAATGCGATGTAGATCGCTTAGCTTAAAATCCAAGCGAAACAAATGATTTAGCTTCAAATGCTTGCGATTTAAGTGATATAGCTTCAAATGCAGGCGAAACAAACAAGTAAGATTCAAATCCATGCGAAACACATAATTTAGCTGCAAATCAATGCGATGTAGAAGGTATAGCTTCAAGTCAAAGCGAAACACATGATTTAGCACATGAACTTGAGATATAAGTGATATAGCTTCAAATGCAGGGGAAACAAACGAGTTAGCTACAAATGCATGCAAAACACATGATTCAGCTTCAAATCAATGCGATGTAGATCGTTTAGCTTTAAATCCAAGCGAATCAAATGATGTAGCGTCACACATTTGGGATATAAGTGATATAGCTTCAAATGCAGACGAAACAAACGAGCTAGCTTCACATCCAAGCGAATCAAATGATTTAGCTTCAAATCAATTCGAAGTAGAAGGCTTAGCTTCAAATCGATGCGGAACAAATGATTTTGCTTCAAATACTTGCGATATAACTGATATAGATTCAACTGCAGGCCAAACAAACGAGTTAGCTTCAAATCCATGCGAAATAAATGACTTAGCATCAGATACTTGCGATATAAGTGATATAGCTTAAAATGCAAGGGAAACAAACGAGTTAGCTTCAAATCCATGCAAAACACATGATTTAACATCAAATCAATGCGATATAGAAGGTTTGGCTTCAAATCCATGCGAAACAAATGATTTAGCTTCAGATACTTGCGATATAAGTGATATAGCATCAAATGCAGGCGAAATGAACGAGTTAGCTGCAAATCCATGCGAAACACATGATATAGCTGCAAATCAAAGCGATGTTGAAGGTTTAGCTTCAAATCCATGCGAAACAAATGATTTAGCTTCAGATACTAGCGATATATGTGATATTGCTTTAAGTGCAGACGAAACAAACGAGTTAGCTTCAAATCCATGCGGAACACATGATTTAGCTTAAAATTCATGCGATTTAGATGGTTTAGCTTCAAATCCATGCGAAACAAATGAAAGAGCTGCAAACACTTGGGATATGGGTGATATAGCTTCAGCTGCATGCGAAACAACGAGTTAGCTTCAAGTCCATGCGATGTAGAAGGTTTAGCTTCAAATCCATGCGAAACAAATGATTTAGCTTCAGATACTAGCGATATATATGTGATATTGCTTTAAGTGCAGACGAAACAAACGAGTTAGCTTCAAATCCATGCGGAACACATGATTTAGCTTAAAATTCATGCGATTTAGATGGTTTAGCTTCAAATCCATGCGAAACAAATGATAGAGCTGCAAACACTTGGGATATGGGTGATATAGTTTCAGCTGCATGCGAAACAAACGAGTTAGCTTCAAGTCCATGCGATGTAGAAGGTTTAGCTTCAAATCCATGCGAAACAAATGATTTAGTTTCAGATACTTGCGATATAAGTGATATACCTCCAAATGCAGACGAAACAAACGAGTTAGCTTCAAATCCTTGTGAAAAACATCATTTAGATGCAAAGCAATGCGATGTAGAAGGTTTAGCTTCAAATCCACGCGAAACAAATGATTTAGTATCAGATACTTGCGATATAAATGATATAGCTTCAAATGCAGGGGTTAGAAACGAATTAGCTTCAAATCCACGTGAAACACATGATTAAGCTTCAAATCAATGCGATGTAGAAGGTTTAGCTTCAAATTCATGCGAAACAAATTATTTAGCTTCAAACACTTGGGATATAAGTGATATAGCTTCAAATGCAGACGAAACAAATGAGTTAGTTTCACATCCAAGCGAAACACATGATTTAGCATCAAATCAATGCGATGTAGAAGGTTTTGATACAAATCCATGCGAAACAAATGATTTAGCATCAAACACTCGGGATATAAGTGATATAGCTTCAAATGCAGACGAATCAAACGAGTTAGCTTCAAAATGCATGCGATACACATGATTTAGCTTCAAATCAATGCGAAGTAGAAGGCTTAGCTTCAAATCCATGCGGAACAAATGATTTATCTTCAGATAATTGCGTTATAAGCGATATACGTTCAAATGCAGCCGAAACAAACGAGCTTGCTTCAACTCCATGCGACACACATGATTAAGCTTCAAATAAATGCGATGTAGAAGGCTTAGCTTCAAATCCATGCGGAACAAATGATTTAGCTTCAAATGCTTGCGATATAAGCGATATAGCTTCAAATGCAGGCGAAACAAACGAGTAAGATTCATTCCATGCGAAACACATAATTTAGCTGCAAATCAATGCGATGTAGAAGGTATACCTTCAAGTCAAAGCGAAACACATGATTTAGCACATGAACTTGCGATATAAGTGATATAGCTTCAAATGCAGGGGAAACAAACGAGCTAGCTTCACATTCAAGCGAAACAAATGATTTAGCTTCAAATCAATTCGAAGTAGAAGGCTTAGCTTCAAATCGATGCGGAACAAATGATTTTGCTTCAAATACTTGCGATATAAGTGATATAGATTCAACTGCAGGCCAAACAAACGAGTTAGCTTCAAATCCATGCGAAATAAATGACTTAGCATCAGATACTTGCAATATAAGTGATATAGCTTCAAATGCAAGGGAAACAAACGAGTTAGCTTCAAATCCATGCAAAACACATGATTTAACATCAAATCAATGCGATATAGAAGGTTTGGCTTCAAATCCATGCGAAACAAATGATTTAGCTTCAGATACTTGCGATATAAGTGATATAGCATCAAATGCAGGCGAAATGAACGAGTTAGCTGTAAATCCATGCGAAACACATGATATAGCTGCATATCAAAGCGATGTTGAAGGTTTAGCTTCAAATCCAATGCGAAACAAATGATTTAGCTTCTGATACTAAGCGATATATGTTGATATTTGCTTTAAGTGCAGACGAAACTAACGAGTTAGCTTCAAATCCATGCGAGACCACATGATTTAGCTTAAAATTCATGCGATTTAGATGGTTTAGCTTCAAATCCATGAGAAACAAATGATTGAGCTGCAAACACTTGGGATATGGGTGATATAGCTTCAGCTGCATGCGAAACAAACGAGTTAGCTTCAAGTCCATGCGATGTAGAAGGTTTAGCTTCAAATCCCTATGCGAAACAAATGATTTAGCTTCAGATACTAGCGATATATGTGATTATGCTTTAAGTGCAGACGAAACAAAACGAGTTAGCTTCAAATCCATGCGAACACATGATTTAGCTTAAAATTCATGCGATTTAGATGGTGTAGCTTCAAAAACCATGCGAAACAAATGATAGAGCTGCAAACACTTGGATATGGGTGATATAGTTTCAGCTTGCATGCGAAACAAACGAGTTAGCTTCAAGTCCATGCGATGTAGAAGGTTTAGCTTCAAATCCATGCGAAACAAATGATTTAGTTTCAGATACTTGCGATATAAGTGGTATACCTCCAAATGCAGACGAAACAAACGAGTTAGCTTCAAATCATGCGAAACCAAATGATTTAGCTTCAAACACTTGGGATATAAGTGATATAGCTTCAAATGCAGACGAAACAAACGAGTTAGTTCAAATCCTTGCGAAAAACATCATTTAGATGCAAAGCAATGCGATGTAGAAGGATTAGCTTCAAATCCATGCGAAACAAATGATTTAGTATCAGATACTTGCGATATAAATGATATAGCTTCAAATGCAGGGGATAGAAACGAATTAGATTCAAATCCATGTGAAACACATGATTAAGCTTCAAATCAATGCGATGTAGAATGTTTAGCTTCAAATTCATGCGAAACAAATGATTTAGCTTCAAACACTTGGGATATAAGTGATATAGCTTCAAATGCAGACGAAACAAATGAGTTAGCTTCACATCCAAGCGAAACACATGATTTAGCATCTAATCAATGCGATGTAGAAGGTTTAGATACAAATCCATGCGAAACAAATGATTTAGCATCAAACACTCGGGATATAAGTGATATAGCTTCAAATGCAGACGAATCAAACGAGTTAGCTTCAAAATGCATGCGATACACATGATTTAGATTCAAATCAATGCGAAGTAGAAGGCTTAGCTTCAAATCCATGCGGAACAAATGATTTATCTTCAGATAATTGCGTTATAAGCGATATACGTTCAAATGCAGACGAAACAAACGAGCTGGCTTCAACTCCATGCGTCACACATGATTATGCTTCAAATCAATGCGATGTAGAAGGCTTAGCTTCAAATCCATGCGGAACAAATGATTTAGCTTCAAATGCTTGCGATATAAGTGATATAGCTTCAAATGCAGGCGAAACAAACGAGTAAGATTCAAATCCATGCGAAACACATAATTTAGCTGCAAATCAATGCGATGTAGAAGGTATAGCTTCAAGTCAAAGCGAAACACATGATTTAGCACATGAACTTGCGATATAAGTGATATAGCTTCAAATGCAGGGGAAACAAACGAGTTAGCTTCAAATGCATGCAAAACACACGATTTAACATCAAATCAATGCGATATAGAAGGTTTGGCTTCAAATCCATGCGGAACACAGGATGTAGCTTAAAATTCATGCGATTTAGATGGTTTAGCTTCAAATCCATGCGAAACAAATGATAGAGCTGCAAACACTTGGGATATGGGTGATAAAGTTTCAGCTGCATGCGAAACAAACGAGTTAGCTTCAACTCCATGCGATGTAGAAGGTTTAGCTTCAAATCCATGCGAAACAAATGATTTAGTTTCAGATACTTGCGATATAAGTGATATACCTCCAAATGCAGACGAAACAAACGAGTTAGCTTCAAATCCATGCGAAACAAATGATTTAGCTTCAAACACTTGGGATATAAGTGATATAGCTTCAAATGCAGACGAAACAAACGAGTTAGTTCAAATCCTTGTGAAAAACATCATTTAGATGCAAAGCAATGCGATGTAGAAGGTTTAGCTTCAAATCCATGCGAAACAAATGATTTAGTATCAGATACTTGCGATATAAATGATATAGCTTCAAATGCAGGGGATAGAAACGAATTAGCTTCAAATCCACGTGAAACACATGATTAAACTTCAAATCAATGCGATGTAGAAGGTTTAGCTTCAAATTCATGCGAAACAAATGATTTAGCTTCAAACACTTGGGATATAAGTGATATAGCTTCAAATGCAGACGAAACAAATGAGTTAGCTTCACATCCAAACGAAACACATGATTTAGCATCAAATCAATGCGATGTAGAAGGTATAGCTTCAAGTCAAAGCGAAACACATGATTTAGCACATGAACTTGCGATATAAGTGATATAGCTTCAAATGCAGGGGAAACAAACGAGTTAGCTTCAAATGCATGCAAAACACATGATTTAGCTTCAAATCAATGCGATGTAGATCGTTTAGCTTTAAATCCAAGCGAAACAAATGATGTAGCTTCACACATTTGGGATATAAGTGATATAGCTTCAAATGCAAGGGAGACAAACGAGTTAGCTTCAAATCCATGCAAAACACATGATTTAACTTGAAATCAATGCGATATAGAAGGTTTGGCTTCAAATCCATGCGAAACAAATGATTTAGTATCAGATACTTGCGATATAAATGATATAGCTTCAAATGCAGGGGATAGAAACGAATTAGCTTCAAATCCACGTGAAACACATGATTAAGCTTCAAATCAATGCGATGTAGAAGGTTTAGCTTCAAATTCATGCGAAACAAATGATTTAGCTTCAAACACTTGGGATATAAGTGATATAGCTTCAAATGCAGACGAAACAAATGAGTTAGCTTCACATCCAAGCGAAACACATGATTTAGCATCAAATCAATGCGATGTAGAAGGTTTAGATACAAATCCATGCGAAACAAATGATTTAGCATCAAACACTCGGGATATAAGTGATATAGCTTCAAATGCAGACGAATCAAACGAGTTAGCTTCAAAATGCATGCGATACACATGATTTAGCTTCAAATCAATGCGAAGTAGAAGGCTTAGCTTCAAATCCATGCGGAACAAATGATTTATCTTCAGATAATTGCGTTATAAGCGATATACGTTCAAATGCAGCCGAAACAAATGAGCTGGCTTCAACTCCATGCGACACACATGATTAAACTGAAAATCAATGCGATGTAGAAGGTTTAGCTACAAAGCCATGCGAAACCAATGATTAAGCTTCAGATACTTGCGATATAAGTGACATAGCTTCAAATGCAGACGAAACAAACGAGATAGTTTCAATCTATGCGAAGCACTTGATTTGGCAACAAATCAATGCGATGTAGAAGGTTTAGCTTCAAATCCATGCGAAACCAATGATTTAGTTTCAGATACTTACCGATATAAGTGATATAGCTTCAAATGCAGGGGAAACAAACGAGTTAGCTTCAAATCCATGCAAAATACATGATTTAGCTTCAAATCAATTCGAAGAAGAAGAATTAGCTTCAAACTCATGTGAAACAAATGATTTAGCTTCAAACACTTGGGATATAAGTCATATAGCTTCAAATGCAGATGAACCAAACGGGGTTAGTTTAAAAATCCATGCGATACACAAGATTTAGCTTCAAATCAATGCGATGTAGACGGTTTAGCTTCAAATCCATGCGACGCAAATGATTTAGCATTAGATAATTGCGATATAAGTGATATAGCTTCAATTGTTGGGGAAACAAACGAGTTAGCTTCAAATCCAAGCAAAACACATGTTTAAACTTCAAATCCATGCTATGTGGAATGCTTAGCTTCAAATCCATAAGAAACAAATGATTTAGGTTCTGATACTTGCGATATAAGTGATATATCTTCAAATACAGACGAAACAAATGAGTTAGCTTCAAATCTATGCGAAGCAAATGATTTAGCTTCGAATCAATGCGATGTAGAAGGTTTAGCTTCAAATGCATGCGAAACCAATCATTCAGCTTCAGATACTTGCGATATAAGTGGCATAGCTTCAAATGCAGACGAAACAAACAAGTAAGCATCAATTCCATGCGAAACAAATGATTTAGCTGCAAACACTTGGGATAGAAGTCATATAGCTTCATATGCAGACGAACCAAACGAGTTAGATTAAAAATCCATTCCATACGCATGATTTAGCTTCAAATCAATGCGAGGTAGAAGGCTTAGCTTCAAATCCATAAGAAACAAATGATTTAGGTTCAGATACTTGCGATATAAGTGATATATCTTCAAATGCAGGGGAAACAAACGAGTTAGCTTCAAATCCATGCAAAACACATGATTAAGCTTCAAATTAATGCTACGTAGAAGGTTTAGCTTGAAATCCATGCAAAACAAATGATTTAGCTTCAAACACTTGCGATATAAGTGATATAGCTTCAAATGCAGACGAAACAAACGAGATAGCTTCAAATCCATGCGAAACACATGATTAAACTGAAAATCAATGCGATGTAGAAGGTTTAGCTACAAAGCCATGCGAAACCAATGATTAAGCTTCAGATACTTGCGATATAAGTGACATAGCTTCAAATGCAGACGAAACAAACGAAATAGTTTCAAATCTATGCGAAACACTTGATTTGGCAGCAAATCAATGCGATGTAGAAGGTTTAGCTTCAAATCCATGCGAAACCATAGATTTAGTTTCTGATACTTATCGATATAAGTGATATAGCTTCAAATGCAGGGGAAACAAACGAGCTAGCTTCAAATCCATGCAAAACACACGATTAAGCTTCAAATCAATGCTATGTGGAAGGTTTAGCTTCAAATCCATGCGACACAAATGATTTAGCATCAGATTCTTGCGATATAAGTGCTACAGCTTCAAATGCGACGAAATAAATGAGTTAGATTCCAATCCAAGGGAATCACATGATTTAGCCTCAAATCAATGCGATGTAGAAGGTTTAGCTTCAAATCCATGCGAAACAAATGATTTAGCTTCAGATACTTGCGATATAAGTGTCCATAGCTTCAAATGCAGACGAAACAAACGAGTTAGCTTCAAATCCATGCCGAACAAATGATTTAGCTGCAAATAAACGCAATGTACAAGATATAGCTTCAAATCGAAGCGAAACAATTGATATAGGTTCAGATACATGCGATATAAATGATATAGCTTCAAATGCAGGCGAAACATACGAGTTAGCTTCAGAACCATGCGAAACAAATAATTTAGCTTCAGATTCTTGCGATATAAGTGTTATAACATCAAATTACAGACGAAACAAACGAGTTAGCTTCATATCCAAGCGAAACACACGATTTACCTTCAAATCGATGCGATGTAGATGGTATAGCTTCAAATCGAATCGAAGCAAATGATTTAGCATCAGATACTTGCGATATAAGTGATATAGCTTCAAATGCAGTGGAAACAAACGAGTTAGCTTCAAATCCATGCAAAACACATGATTTAGCTTAAAATCAATGCGAAGTAGAAGGCTGAGCTTCAAATCCATGCGGAACAAATGATTTAGCTTCAAATGCTTGCGATATAAGTGATATAGATTCAACTGCAGACAAAACAAACGAGATAGCTTCAACTCCATGCGACACACATGATTAAGCTTCAAATCAATGCGATGTAGAAGGTATAGCTTCAAGTCAAAGCGAAACACATGATTTAGCACATGAACTTGCGATATAAGTGATATAGCTTCAAATGCAGGGAAACAAACGAGTTAGCTTCAAATGCATGCAAAACACATGATTTAGCTTCAAATCAATGCGATGTAGATCGTTTAGCTTTAAATCCAAGCGAAACAAATGATGTGGCTTCACACATTTGGGATATAAGTGATATAGCTTCAAATGCAGACGAAACAAACGAGCTAGCTTCACATCCAAGCGAAACAAATGATTTAGCTTCAAATCAATTCGAAGTAGAAGGCTTAGCTTCAAATCGATGCGAAACAAATGATTTAGCTTCAGATACTTGCGATATAAGTGATATAGCATCAAATGGAGGCGAAACGAACGAGTTAGCTGCAAATCCATGCGAAACACATGATATAGCTGCAAATCAAAGCGATGTTGAAGGTTTAGCTTCAAATCCATGCGAAACAAATGATTTAGCTTCAGATACTAGCGATATATGTGATATTGCTTTAAGTGCAGACGAAACAAACGAGTTAGCTTCAAATCCATGCGGAACACATGATTTAGCTTAAAATTCATGCTATTTAGATGGTTTAGCTTCAAATCCATGCGAAACAAATGATAGAGCTGCAATCACTTGGGATATGGGTGATATAGTTTCAGCTGCATGCGAAACAAACGAGTTAGCTTCAAGTCCATGCGATGTATAAGGTTTAGCTTCAAATCCAAGCTAAACAAATGATTTAGTTTCAGATACTTGCGATATAAGTGATATACCTCCAAATGCAGACGAAACAAACGAGTTAGTTTCAAATCCATGCGAAACAAATGATTTAGCTTCAAACACTTGCGATATAAGTGATATAGCTTCAAATGCAGACGAAACAAACGAGTTAGTTCAAATCCTTGCAAAAAACATCATTTAGATGCAAAGCAATGCGATGTAGAAGGTTTAGCTTCAAATCCATGCGAAACAAATGATTTAGTATCAGATACTTGCGATATAAATGATATAGCTTCAAATGCAGGGGATAGAAACGAATTAGATACAAATCCATGCGAAACAAATGATTTAGCATCAAACACTCGGGATATAAGTGATATAGCTTCAAATGCAGACGAATCAAACGAGTTAGCTTCAAAATGCATGCGATACACATGATTTAGCTTCAAATCAATGCGAAGTAGAAGGCTTAGCTTCAAATCCATGCGGAACAAATGATTTAGCTTCAGATACTAGCGATATACGTGATATTGCTTTAAGTGCAAACGAAACAAACGAGTTAGCTTTCATAAATCCATGCGAAACACATGATTTAGCTGCAAATCGAGCGAAGTAGAAGGTTTGGTTTCAAATCCAAGCTAAACACATGATTTAGCTTCAAATCAATGCGATGTAGAAGGTTGTGCTTCAAATCCATGCGACACAAATGATTTAGCTTCAGATACTTACGATATAAGTGATATAGCATCAAATGCAGGCTAAACGAACGAGTTAGCTGCAAATCCATGCGAAACACATGATTTAGCTTCATATCTATGCGATGTAGAAGGTTTAGCTTCAAATCCATGTGACACATATGATTTAGTTTCAGATACTTGCGATATAAGTGATATATCTCCAAATGCAGTCGAAACAAACGAGTTAGCTTCAAATCCATGCGAAACAAATGATTAAGCTTCAAATCAATGCGATGTAGAAGGTTTAGCTTCAAATTCATGCGAAACAAATGATCCAGCTTCAAACACTTGGGATATATGTGATATAGCTTCAAATGCAGACGAAACAAACGAGTTAGCTTCACATCCAAGCGAAACACATGATTTAGCTTCAAATCAATGCGATGTAGAAGGTTTAGCAACAAATCCATGCGAAACAAATGATTTAGCATCAAACACTCGGGATATAAGTGATATAGCTTCAAATGCAGACGAATCAAAGGAGTTTGCTTCAAAATGTATGCGATACACATGATTTAGCTTCAAATCAATGCGAAGTAGAAGGCTTAGCTTCAAATCCATGCGGAACAAATGATTTATCTTCAGATAATTGCGTTATAAGCGATATACGTTCAAATGCAGACGAAACAAACGAGCTGGCTTCAACTCCATGCGTCACGCATGATAAAGCTTCAAATCAATGCGATGTAGAAGGCTCAGCTTCAAATCCATGCGAAACAAATGATTTAGCTTCAGATACTAGCGATATATGTGATATTGCTTCAAGTGCTGACGAAACAAACGAGTTAGCTTCAAATCCAAGCGAAACGAATGATTTAGCTTCAAACAGTTGGGGTATAAGTGATATAGCTTCAAATGCGGACTAAACAAACGAGTCTGCTTCAAATCAATGCAAAAGTAGAAGGTTTAGCTTCAAATCCACGCGAAACAATGATTTAGCATCAGATACTTGCGATATAAGTGATATAGCTTCAATTGCATGGGAAACATACGAGTTTGCTTCAAATCCATGCGCCACAAATGATTTAGCTTCAAATACTTGCGATATAAATGATATAGCTTCAAATGCAGGCGAAACAAACGAGTTTACTTCTAATCCATGACTTGTCTTCTAATCAATGTGAACTAGATGTCTTAGCTTCAAATATATGCGAAACAAATGATTTAGCTTCAGATACTTGCGATATAAGTGATATAGCTTCAAATGCAGACGAATCAAACGAGTTAGCTTCAAATCCATGCGAAACACACGATTTAGCTTCAAATCAATTGCGAAGGTGGAGGGTAAGCTTCAAATCCAAACGAATCACATGATTTAGTTTCAGATAATTGCGATATTAGTAATATAGCTTCAAATGCAGGGGAAACAAACGAGTTAGCTTCAAATCGATGAATTAGTTACAATACTTGCGATATACATGTATACTAGTATTGTATACATGTATACAATACCTATCTATTAAGTGAAGCTAAACCATTTGATTCGTTTGGACTTGATGCTAAGCCTTCTACTTCGCATTAATTTGAAGCTAAATCATGTGATTCGCGTGGATTTGATGCTAACTCGATTGTTTCGCATGCAGTTGAAGCTAAATCATGTATATCACAAATATTTGAAGCTGAACCATTTGCTTCGCATGGATTTGATGCTAAGCCTTCTACTTCGGATTGATTTGAAGCTAAAACATGTGTTTCGCATGGATTTGAAACTAACTCGTTGGTGTCGCCTGCATTTGAATCTATATCATTTATATTGCAAGTATTTGAAGCTAAAACATTTGGGTCGCATGGATTTTGAACCTAACTCGTTTGATTCGTCTGCATTTGAAGCTATATCACTTATATGCCAAGTGTTTGGCATATAACCTTCTACATCGTATTGATTTGAAGCTAAATCATGTGGTTCGCGTGGATTTGAAGCTAAACCTTCTACATGGCATGGATTTGAAGCTAACTCGTCTGATTCGTCTGCATTTGAAGCTATATCACATATATCGCAAGTATCTGAAGCTAAATCATTGGTTTCGCATGGATTAGAAGTTAAACCTTCTACATCGGATTGATTTGCTGCTAAATCATGTGTTTCGCTTGGAATTGCAGCTAACTCGTTTGTTTCGTCTGCATTTGAAGCTATGCCACTTATATCGCAAGTATCTGAAGCAAAATCATCGTTTTCGCATGGATTTGAAGCTAAACCTTCTACATCGCATTGATTTGAATCTAGATCATGTGTTTCGCTTGGATTTGAAGCTAGCTCGTTCGTTTCGCCTGCATTTGATGCTATATCATTTATATCCTAAGTGTTTGAAGCTAAATCATATGTTTCGCTTGGATTTGAAGCAAAACCTGCTACATCGCATTTATTTGAAGCTCAATCATTTGTTTCGCATGGATTTGAAGCTAAACATTCTACACCGCGTAGATTTGAACCTAAATCATTTGTTTCGCATGGATTTGAAGCTAAATCTTCCACACCGCATAAATTTGAATCTATATCATGTGTTTCGCTTGGATTTGAAGCTAACCTTCTACATCGCATTGATTTGAAGCTAAATCATGTGTTTTGCATGGATTTGATGCTAACTCCTTTGTTTCCCCTGCATTTGAAGCCATATCAGTCATATCGCAAGTATCTGCTGCTAAATCGTTTGCTTCGCATGGATTTGAAGCTAAGCTTTCTACATCGCATTGATTTGCAGCTAAATCATGTGTTTCGCATGAATTTGAAGCCAACTCGTTCGTTTCGCCTGCATTTGATGCTATATCACTTATATCCTAAGTGTTTGAAGCTAAATCATTTGTTTTGCATGGATTTGAAGCTAAACCTTCTACATCGCATTGATTTGAATCTAAATCATGTGTTTCGCTTGGATTTGAAGGTAACCTTCTACATCGCATTGATTTGAAGCTATATCATGTGTTTTGCATGGACTTGATGCTAACTCCTTTGTTACCCCTGCATTTGAAACTATATCAGTCATATCGCAAGTGTCTGTTGCTAAATCGTTGTTTCGCCTGCATTTGAAGCTACACCACTTATATCACGAGTATCTGATGCTAAATCATTTGTTTCGCATGGATTTGAAGCTAAACCATGTGTTTCGCTTGAATTTGAATCTAAGCCGTGTGTTTCGCATGAATTTGAACCTAAATCTTGTCCGTCGCTTGCATTTGAAACTTAATCATGTGTTTTGCATGGATTTGAAGCTAACACGTTTGTTTCGCCTGCATTTGAAGCTATATCACTTATATCGCAAGTATCTGAACCTAAATCATTTGTTTCGCATGGATTTGATGCTAAACCTTCTACATCGCATTGATTTGCAGCTAAATCATTTGTTTGGCTTGGACATGAAGCTAACTCGTTTGTTTCTCCTGCATTTCAATCTATATCACTTATATCGCAAGTATCTGAAGCTAAATCATATGTTTAGCATGGATTTGAAGCTAATCCTACTACATCGCAAGTACCTGATGCTAAATCATTTGTTTCGCATGGTTTTGAAGCTAAACCTTCTACATCGCATTGAGTTGCAGCTAAATCATGTGTTTCGCATGGATTTGAAGCTAACTCGTTGGTTTCGCCTGCATTTGAATCTATATCATTTATATTGCAAGTATTTGAAGCTAAAACATTTGGGTCGCATGGATTTTGAACCTAACTCGTTTGATTCGTCTGCATTTGAAGCTATATCACTTATATGCCAAGTGTTTGGCATATAACCTTCTATATCGTATTGATTTGAAGCTAAATCATGTGGTTCGCGTGGATTTGAAGCTAACTCGTTTGTTTCCCCTGCATTTGAAGTTATATTACTTATAACGCAAGTATCTGATGCTCAATCATTTGTTTCGCATGGATTTGAAGCTAAACCTTCTACATCGCATTGATTTGCAGCTAAATCATGTGTTTCGGATGGATTTAAATCTAACTCGTTAGTTTCGCCTGCATTTGAAGCTATATCAATATATCGGAAGTATCTGAACCTAAATCATTTGTTTCGCATGGATTTGAAGCTAAGCCGTCTACTTCGTATCGATTTGAAGCTAAATGATATGTATCGCATGGATTTTGAACCTACCCCGTTCGATTCGTCTGCATTTGCAGCTATATTACTTATACCCCAAGTGTTTGAAGCTAAATCATGTGTTTCGCTTGGATTTGAAGCTAAACCTTCTACATCGCATTGATTTGAAGCTAAATCATGTGTTTCGCTTGGATTTGAAGGTATACCTTCTACATAGTATTGGTTTCAAGCTTAATCACGTGTTTTGCATGGATTTGAAGCTAACTCGTTTGTTTCCCCTGCATTTGAAGCTATATTACTTATAACGCAAGTATCTGATGCTCAATCATTTGTTTCGCATGGATTTGAAGCTAAGCATTCTACTTCGTATCGATTTGAAGCTAAATGATATGTATCGCATGGATTTTGAACCTACCCCGTTTGATTCGTCTGCATTTGCAGCTATATTACTTATACCACAAGTGTTTGAAGCTAAACCATGTGTTTCGCTTGGATTTGAAGCTAAACCTTCTACATCGCATTGATTTGAAGCTAACTCATCTTTTTCGCATGGATTTGAAGCTAACTCGTTTGTTTGTCCTGCATTTGAAGCTATCTCGCTTATATCGCATGTATCTGATGCTAAATCAGTTGTGTCGCATGGATTTGAAGCTAAACCTACTACATCGCATTGATTTGAAGCTAAATCATGTGTTTCGCTTGGATTTGAAGCTAAACCTTCTACATTGCATTGATTTGAAGCTAAATCATGTGTTTCGCTTGGATTTGAGGCTAAACCTTCTACATCGCATTGATTTGAATCTAAATCATGTGTTTCGCTTGGATTTGAAGCTAACTCGTTTGTTTCCCCTGCATTTGAAGCTATATCACTTATAACGCAAGTATCTGATGCTCAATCATTTGTTTCGCATGGATTTGAAGCTAAACCTTCTACATCGCATTGATTTGAAGCTAAATCATCTTTTTCGCATGGATTTGAAGCTAACTCGTTTGTTTGTCCTGCATTTGATGCTATCTCGCTTATATCGCACGTATCTAAACATAAATCATTTGTTTTGGATGGATTTGAAGCTAAACCTTCAACATCGCATTGATTTACAGCTAAATCATGTGTTTCGCAAGGATTTGAATCTAACTCGTTAGTTTCGCCTGCATTTGAGGCTATATCAATATATCGCAAGTATCTGAACCTAAATCATTTGTTTCGCATCGATTTGAAGCTAAGCCTTCTACTTCGTATCGATTTGAAGCTAAATGATATGTATCGCATGGATTTTGAACCTACCCCGTTTGATTCGTCTGCATTTGCAGCTATATCACTTATATCCCAAGTGTTTGAAGCTAAATCATTTGTTTCGCATGGATTTGAAGATAAACCTTCTACATCGCATTGATTTGAAGCTAAATCATGTGTTTCCCTTGGATTTGAAGGTATACCTTCTACATAGTATTGGTTTCAAGCTTAATCACGTGTTTTGCATGGATTTGAAGCTAACTCGTTTGTTTCCCCTGCATTTGAAGCTATATCACTTATAACGCAAGTATCTGATGCTCAATCATTTGTTTCGCATGGATTTGAAGCTAAGCCTTCTACTTCGTATCGATTTGAAGCTAAATGATATGTATCGCATGGATTTTGAACCTACCCCGTTTGATTCGCCTGCATTTGCAGCTATATTACTTATACCCCAAGTGTTTGAAGCTAAATCATGTGTTTCGCTTGGATTTGAAGCTAAACCTTCTACATCGCATTGATTTGAAGCTAAATCATCTTTTTTCGCATGGATTTGAAGCTAACTCGTTTGTTTGTCCTGCATTTGAAGCTATCTCGCTTATATCGCAAGTATCTAAACATAAATCATGTGTTTCGCTTGGATTTGAATGTATACCTTCTACATAGTATTGGTTTCAAGCTTAATCACGTGTTTTGCATGGATTTGAAGCTAACTCGTTTGTTTCCCCTGCATTTGAAGCTATATCACTTATAACGCAAGTATCTGAACCTAAATCATTTGTTTCGCATCGTTTGAAGCTAAGCCTTCTACTTCGTATCGATTTGAAGCTAAATGATATGTATCGAATGGATTTTGAACCTACCCGTTTGATTCGTCTGCATTTGCAGCTATATCACTTACATCCCAAGTGTTTGAAGCTAAATCATTTGTTTCGCATGGATTTGAAGCTAAACCTTCTACATCGCATTGATTTGAAGCTAAATCAAGTGTTTCGCTTGGATTTGAAGGTATACCTTCTACATAGTATTGGTTTCAAACTTAATCACGTGTTTTGCATGGATTTGAAGCTAACTCGTTTGTTTCCCCTGCATTTGAAGCTATATCACTTATAACGCATGTATCTGATGCTCAATCATTTGTTTCGCATGGATTTGAAGCTAAGCCTTCTACTTCGTATCGATTTGAAGCTAAATGATATGTATCGCATGGATTTTGAACCTACCCCGTTTGATTCGTCTGCATTTGCAGCTATATTACTTATACCCCAAGTGTTTGAAGCTAAATCATGTGTTTCGCTTGGATTTGAAGCTAAACCTTCTACATCGCATTTATTTGAAGCTAAATCATCTTTTTCGCATGGATTTGAAGCTAACTCGTTTGTTTGTCCTGCATTTGAAGCTATCTCGCTTATATCGCATGTATCTGATGCTAAATCAGTTGTGTCGCATGGATTTGAAGCTAAACCTACTACATCGCATTGATTTGAAGCTAAATCATGTGTTTCGCTTGGATTTGAAGCTAAACCTTCTACATTGCATTGATTTGAAGCTAAATCATGTGTTTCGCTTGGATTTGAGGCTAAACCTTCTACATCGCATTAATTTGAAGCTAAATCATGTGTTTCGCTTGGATTTGAAGCTAAACTCGTTTGTTTCCCCTGCATTTGAAGTTATATTACTTATAACGCAAGTATCTGATGCTCAATCATTTGTTTCGCATGGATTTGAAGCTAAGCCTTCTACTTCGTATCGATTTGAAGCTAAATGATATGTATCGCATGGATTTTGAACCTACCCCGTTTGATTCGTCTGCATTTGCAGATATATTACTTATACCCCAAGTGTTTGGAGTTAAATCATTTGTTTCGCATTGATTTGAAGCTAAACCTTCAACATCGCATTGATTTGCAGCTAAATCATGTGTTTCGCAAGGATTTGAATCTAACTCGTTAGTTTCGCCTGCATTTGAGGCTATGTCAATATATCGCAAGTATCTGAACCTAAATCATTTGTTTCGCATGGATTTGAAGCTAAGCCTTCTACTTCGTATCGATTTGAAGCTAAATGATATGTATCGCATGGATTTTGAACCTACCCCGTTTGATTCGTCTGCATTTGCAGCTATATTACTTATACCACAAGTGTTTGAAGCTAAATCATGTTGTTTCGCTTGGATTTGAAGCTAAACCTTCTACATCGCATTGATTTGAAGCTAAATCATCTTTTTCGCATGGATTTGAAGCTAACTCGTTTGTTTGTCCTGCATTTGAAGCTATCTCGCTTATATCGTATGTATCTGATGCTAAATCAGTTGTGTCGCATGGATTTGAAGCTAAACCTACTACATCGCATTGATTTGAAGCTAAATCATGTGTTTCGCTTGGATTTGAAGCTAAACCTTCTACATTGCATTGATTTGAAGCTAAATCATGTGTTTCGCTTGGATTTGAGGCTAAACCTTCTACATCGCATTGATTTGAAGCTAAATCATGTGTTTCGCTTGGATTTGAAGCTAACTCGTTTGTTTCCCCTGCATTTGAAGCTATATCACTTATAACGCAAGTATCTGATGCTCAATCATTTGTTTCGCATGGATTTGAAGCTAAACCTTCTACATCGCATTGATTTGCGGCTAAATCATGTGTTTCGCATGGCTTTGAAGCTAACTCGTTTGTTCCGCGTGCATTTGAAGTTATATCACTCATATCCCAAGTGTTTGAAGCTAAATCATTTGTTTCGCATGGATTTGAAGCTAAACCTTCTACATCGCATTGATTTGAAGCTAAATCATGTGTTTCGCTTGGATTTGAAGGTATACCTTCTACATAGTAATGGTTTCAAGCTTAATCATGTGTTTTGCATGGATTTGAAGCTAACTCGTTTGTTTCCCCTGCATTTGAAGCTATATCACTTATAACGCAAGTATCTGATGCTCAATCATTTGTTTCGCATGGATTTGAAGCTAAGCCGTCTACTTCGTATCGATTTGAAGCTAAATGATATGTATCGCATGGATTTTGATCCTACCCCGTTCGATTCGTCTGCATTTGCAGCTATATTACTTATACCCCAAGTGTTGAAGCTAAATCATGTGTTTCGCTTGGATTTGAAGCTAAACCTTCTACATCGCATTGATTTGAAGCTAAATCATCTTTTTCGCATGGATTAGAAGCAAACTCGTTTGTTTGTCCTGCATTTGAAGCTATATCGCTTATATCCCAAATGTTTGAAGCTAATTCGTTTGTATCGCCTGCATTAGAAGCTATATCACTTATATCGCATGTATTTGAAGTTTAATCATTTGTTTTGCTTGGATTTAAAGCCAACACGTTTGTTTCGCCTGAATTTATAGCTACACCATTTATATCGCAGGTATCTGAACCTAAACCATATGTTTCGCATGGATTGAAACTAAACCTTCTACATAGCATTGATTTGAAGCTTAATCATGTGTTTTGTTTGGATATAAAGCTAACTCGTTTGTTTCCCCTGCATTTGAAGCTATATCACTTATAACGCAAGTATCTGATGCTCAATCATTTGTTTCGCATGGATTTGAAGCTAAACCTTCTACATCGCATTGATTTGCGGCTAAATCATGTGTTTCGCATGGCTTTGAAGCTAACTCGTTTGTTCCGCGTGCATTTGAAGTTATATCACTCATATCCCAAGTGTTTGGAGGTAAATCATTTGTTTCGCATGGATTTGAAGCTAAACCTTCTACATCGCATTGATTTAAAGCTAAATCATGTGTCTCGCTTGGATTTGATGCTATACCATCTACATCGCATTGATTTGAAGCTAAATCATGTGTTTCGCTTGGATTTGAAGCTAACTCGTTTGTTTCCCCTGCATTTGAAGCTATATCACTTACAACGCAAGTATCTGATGCTCAATCATTTGTTTCGCATGGATTTTGAAGCTAAGCCTTCTACTTCGTATCGATTTGAAGCTAAATGATATGTATCGCATGGATTTTGAACCTACCCCGTTTGATTCGTCTGCATTTGCAGCTATATTACTTATACCCCAAGTGTTTGAAGCTAAATCATGTGTTTCGCTTGGATTTGAAGCTAAACCTTCTACATCGCATTTATTTGAAGCTAAATCATCTTTTTCGCATGGATTTGAAGCTAACTCGTTTGTTTGTCCTGCATTTGAAGCTATCTCGCTTATATCGCATGTATTTGATGCTAAATCAGTTGTGTCGCATGGATTTGAAGCTAAACCTACTACATCGCATTGATTGAAGCTAAATCATGTGTTTCGCTTGTATTTGAAGCTAAACCTTCTACATTGCATTGATTTGAAGCTAAATCATGTGTTTCGCTTGGATTTGAGGCTAAACCTTCTACATCGCATTGATTTGAAGCTAAATCATGTGTTTCGCTTGGATTTGAAGCTAACTCGTTTGTTTCCCCTGCATTTGAAGTTATATTACTTATAACGCAAGTATCTGATGCTCAATCATTTGTTTCGCATGGATTTGCAGCTAAAACCTTCTACATCGCATTGATTTGCAGCTAAATCATGTGTTTCGCATGGATTTAAATCTAACTCGTTAGTTTCGCCTGCATTTGAAGCTATATCAATATATCGCAAGTATCTGAACCTAAATCATTGTTTCGCATGGGTTTGAAGCTAAGCCTTCTACTTCGTATCGATTTGAAGCTAAATGATATGTTATCGCATGGATTTGAACCTACCCCGTTTGATTCGTCTGCATTTGCAGATATATTACTTATACCCCAAGTGTTTGGAGTTAAATCATTTGTTTCGCATTGGTTTGAAGCTAAACCTTCAACATCGCATTGATTTGCAGCTAAATCATGTGTGTCGCAAGGATTTGAATCTAACTCGTTAGTTTCGCCTGCATTTGAGGCTATGTCAATATGTCGCAAGTATCTGAACCTAAATCATTTGTTTCGCATCGATTTGAAGCTAAGCTTTCTACTTCGTATCGATTTGAAGCTAAATGATATGTATCGCATGGATTTTGAACCTACCACGTTTGATTCGTCTGCATTTGCAGCTATATCACTTATATCCCAAGTGTTTGAAGCAAAAATCATTGTTTCGCATGGATTTGAAGCTAAACCTTCTACATCGCATTGATTTGCAGCTAAATCATGTGTTTCGCATGGATTTGAAGCTAACTCGTTTGTTCCGCGTGCATTTGAAGCTATATCACTCATATCCCAAGTGTTTGGAGGTAAATCATTTGTTTCGCCTGGATTTGAAGCTAAACCTTCTACATTGCATTGATTTGAAGCTAAATCATGTGTCTCGCTTGGATTTGATGCTAAGCCATCTACATCGCATTGATTTGAAGCTAAATCATGTGTTTCGCTTGGATTTGAAGCTAACTCGTTTGTTTCTCCTGCATTTGAAGCTATATCACTCACATCGCAAGTATCCGAACCTAAATCATTTGTTTCGCATGGATTTGAAGCGATGCCTTCTACTTCATTTCTATTTGAAGCTAACTCGTTTGTTTCGTCTGCATTTGAAGCTATATCACTTATATCGCAATTATTTGAAGAAAAATCATGTGTTTTGCATGGATTTGAAGCTAACTCGTTTGATTCGTCTGCATTTGAAGCTATATCACTTACATCCCAAGTGTTTGAATCTAAATCACTTGTTTCGCATGGATTTGAAGCTAAACCTTCTACATCGCATTGATTTGCAGCTAAATCATGTGTTTCGCTTGGACATGAAGCTAGATCGTTTGTTTCTCCTGCATTTGAATCTATATCACTTATATCGCAAGCATCTGAAGCTAAATCAAATGTTTAGCATGGATTTGAAGCGAATCCTTCTACATCGCAAGTATCTGATGCTAAATCATTTGCTTCGCATGGTTTTGAAGCTAAACCTTCTACATCGCATTGATTTGCAGCTAAATCATGTGTTTCGCAAGGATTTGAAGCTAAACCTTCTACATCGCATTGATTTGCTGATAAATCATGTGTTCGCATGGATTTGAAGCTAACTCGATTGATTCGTCTGCATTTGAATCTATATCACTGATATCCCAAGTGTTTGAAGCTAAATCATGTGTTTCGCATGGAGTTGAAGCTAAACCTTCTACATCGCATTGATTAGCTGCTAAATCGTGTGTTTCGCATGGATTTGAAGATAACTCGTTAATTTCGCCTGCATTTGAAGCTATATCACTGACATCGCAAATATCCGAACCTAAATCACTTGTTTCGCATGGATTTGAAGCTAAGCCTTCTACTTCGCATGGATTTAAATCTAAATCATGTGTTTCGCATGGATTTAAAGCTAAATCATTTGTTTCGCATGGATTTGAAGCTAACTCGTTCGTTTCGCCTGCATTTGATGCTATATCACTTATATCGCAAGTATCTGAAGCTAAATCATTTGTTTCGCATGGATTTGAAGCTAAACCTTCTACATCGTATTGATATGAAGCTAAATCATTTGTTTTACATGGATTTGAAGCTAAGCCTTCTATTTCGCATTGATTTGAAGATAAATTATGTGTTTCGGATGGATTTGAAGCTAACTCGTCCGTTTTGCCTGCATTTGAAGCTGTATCACTTATATTGCAAGTATCTGAGTCTAAATCATTTGTGTTGCATGGATTTCAATCTGAACCTTCCACATAACATTGATTTGAATCTAAATCATCTGATTCGTATGGAGTTGAAGCTAGCTCGTTTGTTTCGTCTGCATTTGAAGCTAAATAACATATATCGCAAGTATCTGAATCTAAATCATTTGTTTCGCATGGTTTTCATGCTAAACCTTCTACATCGCATTAATTTGAAACTAATTCATGTGTTTCTATCTTCATATCAATGCGATGTAGAAGGTTTAGCTTCAAATCCATGCGAAAAAAATGATTTAGCATCAGATACTTGCGATATAAGTGAGATAGCTACAAATGCAGGGGTAACAAACGAGTTAGCATTCAAATCCATGCGAAAACACATGATTTAGCTGCAAATCCAAGCGATGTAGAAGGTTTAGATCCATGCGAAACAAATGATTTACCTTCAAACACTTGGGATATAAGTCATATAGCTTCAAATGCAGACGAACCAAACGAGTTAGTTTAAAAATCCAAGCGATACATATGATTTAGCTTCAAATCAATGCGAGGTAGAAGGCTTAACTTCAAATCCATAAGAAACAAATGATTTAGGTTCAGATACATGCGATATAAGTGATATATCTTCATATGCAGACGAAACAAACCAGTTAGCTTCAATTCCATGCGAAACAAATGATTTAGCTTCAAACATTTGGTATATAAGTGATATAGCTTCAGATGAGAACGAAACAAACGAGTCCGCTTCAAATCAATGCAAAGTAGAAGCTTTAGCTTTAAATCCATGCGAAACAAATGATTTAGAATATGATACTTGCGACATAAGGGTTATAGTTTCAAATTCAGGGATACAAACGAGTTAGATTCAAATCCATGCGAAACACATGGTTTAGCTTCAAATAAATGCGATGTAGAAGGATTAGCTTCCAATCCATGCGAAGCAAATGATTGAGCTGCAAACAGTTGGGATATAAGTGATATATCTTCAAATGCAGACGAATCAAACGAGCTAGCTTCAAATCCATGCGAAACACATCATTTAGCTTCACACCAATGCGACGTAGAAGGCTCAGCTTCAAATCCATGCGAAACACATGATTAGAAGCAAATCAATGCGTTGTAGAAGGTTCAGCTTCAAATCCACGCGATACAAAATATTGAGCTTCAAACACTTGGGATATAGGTAATATAGCTTCAATTGCATGCGCAACAAACGAGTTAGCTTCAAATCCATGCGAAACACATGATTTTGCTTCAAATCAATTCGAAGTAGAAGGATTAGCATTAATTCATGCGAAACAAATGGTTTAGCTACAAATACTTGTGATATACGTTTTAGATTCAACTGCATGCGCAACAAACGAATTAGCTTCAAATCCTGCGAAACACATGATTTAGCAGCAAATCAATTCGATGTAGAAGGTTTAGCTTCATATCCATGCGAAACAAATGATTAAGCATCAAATCAATGCTATGTGGAAGGTTAGCTTCAAATCAATGCGGTGTAGAATGGTTAGCTTCAAATCCATGCGAAGTAAATGATTTAGCATCAGAAACTTGAGATATAAGTGATATAGATTCAACTGCAGATGAAACAAACGAATTAGCTTCAAATCCATGCGAAACACATGATTTAACAGCAAATCAATGCGTTGTAGACGGTTTAAATCTAAATCCATGCGAAACGAATGATTTAGCTTCAGATACTTGCGATATAAGTGATATACCTCCAAATGCAGACGAAACAAACGAGTTAGCTGCAAATCCATGCGAAACAAATGATTTAGCTTCAAACACTTGGGATATAAGTGATATAGCTTCAAATGCAGACGAAACAAACGAGTTAGTTCAAATTCTTGCGAAACACATCATTTAAATGCAAATCAATGCGATCTAGAAGGTATAGCTTCAAATCCGTGCCGAACAAATGATTTAGTATCAGATACTTGCGATATAAATGATATAGCTTCAAATGCAGGGGATACAAACGATTTAGCTTGAAATCCATGAGAAGCAAATGATTAAGCTTCAAATCAATGCGATGTACAAGGTGTAGCTTCAAATTAATGCGAAACAAATGATTCAGCTTCAAACACTTGGGATATATGTGATATAGCTTCAAATTCAGACGGAACAAACGAGTTAGCTTCACATCCAAGCGAAACACATGATTTAGCTTCAAATCAATGCGAAGTAGAAGGCTTAGCATCAAATCCATGCGGAACAAATGATTTATCTTCAGATAATTGCGTTATAAGCGATATACGTGCAAATGCAGACGAAACAATCGAGCTAGCTTCAACTCCATGCGACACGCATGATAATGCTTCAAATCAATGCGATGTAGAAGGCTCAGCTTCAAATCCATGCGAAACAAATGATTTAGCTTCAGATACTAGCGATATATGTGATATTGCTTCAAGTGCAGACGAAACAAACGAGTTAGCTTCAAATCCATGCGAAACGAATGATTTAGCTTCAAACACTTGGGATATAAGTGATATAGCTTCAAATCCGTGCGAAACAAATGATTTAGCTTCAGATACTTACGATATAAATGATATAGCATCAAATGCAGGCTAAACGAACAAGTTAGCTACAAATCCATGCGAAACACATGATTTAGCTTCAAATCTATGCGATGTAGATGGTTTAGTTTCAAATCCATGCGACGCAAATGATTTAGTTTCAGATACTTGCGATATAAGTGATACACCTCCAAATGCAGACGAAACAAACGAGATAGCTTCAAATCCATGCGAAACAAATGATTTAGCTTCAAACACATGGGATATAAGTGATATAGCTTCAAATGCTGACGAATCAAAGGAGAGGAGTTAGCTTCAAAATGCATGCGATACACATGATTTAGCTTAAAATCGATGCAATGTAGAAGGCTCAGCATCAAATCCATGCGGAATAAATGATTTAGCTCCACATACTTGCGATATAAGTGATATAGATTCAACTGCAGGCTAAACGAACGAGTTAGCTGCAAATCCATGCGAAACACATGATTTAGCTTCAAATCTATGCGATGTAGAAGGTTTAGCTTCAAATCCATGCGACACAAATGATTTAGTTTCAGATACTTGCGATATAAGTGATATACCTCCAAATGCAGACGAAACAAACGAGCTAGCTTCAACTCCATGCGACACACATGATAATGCTTCAAATCAATGCGATGTAGAAGGCTCAGCTTCAAATCCATGCGAAACAAATGATTTAGCTTCAGATACTAGCGATATATGTGATATTGCTTCAAGTGCAGACGAAACAAACGAGTTAGCTTCAAATCCATGCGAAACGAATGATTTAGCTTCAAACACTTGGGATATAAGTGATATAGCTTCAAATCCGTGCGAAACAAATGATTTAGCTTCAGATACTTACGATATAAATGATATAGCATCAAATGCAGGCTAAACGAACAAGTTAGCTACAAATCCATGCGAAACACATGATTTAGCTTCAAATCTATGCGATGTAGATGGTTTAGCTTCAAATCCATGCGACGCAAATGATTTAGTTTCAGATACTTGCGATATAAGTGATACACCTCCAAATGCAGACGTAACAAACGAGATAGCTTCAAATCCATGCGAAACAAATGATTTAGCTTCAAACACTTGGGATATAAGTGATATAGCTTCAAATGGAGACGAATCAAAGGAGTTAGCTTCAAAATGCATGCGATACACATTATTTAGCCTCAAATCAATGCGAAGTAGAAGGTTTAGCTTCAAATCCATGCAAAACAAATGATTTAGTATCAGATACTTGCGATATAAATGATATAGCTTCAAATGCAGGGGATACAAACGAATTAGCTTCAAATCCATGAGAAACAAATGATTAAGCTTCAAATCAATTCGATGTAGAAGGTTTAGCTTCAAATTCATGCGAAACAAATGATTTAGCTTCAAACACTTGGGATATATGTGATATAGATTCAAATGCAGACGAAACAAACGAATTAGCTTCAAATCCATGCGAAACACGTGATTTAGCTTCAAATCAATGCGATGTAGAAGGTTTAGCTACAAATCCGTGCGAAACAAATGATTTAGCATCAAACACTCGGGATATAAGTGATATAGCTTCAAATGGAGACGAATCAAAGGAGTTAGCTTCAAAATGCATGCGATACACATTATTTAGCCTCAAATCAATGCGAAGTAGAAGGCTTAGCTTTAAATCCAAGCGGAACAAATGATTTATCTTGAGACAATTGCGTTATAAGCGATATACGTTCAAATGCAGACGAAACAAACGAACTAGCTTCAACTCCATGCGACACGCATGATTAAGCTTCAAATCAATGCGATGTAGAAGGCTCAGCTTCAAATCCATGCGGAACAAATGATTTAGCTCCAAATACTTGCGATATAAGTGATATAGATTCAACTGCAGGCCAAACAAACGAATTAGCTTCAAATCCATGCGAAACACATGATTAAACTGAAAATCAATGCGATGTAGAAGGTTTAGCTTCAAAGCCATGCCAAACAAGTGATTTAGCTTCAGATACTTGCGATATAAGTGATATAGCATCAAATGCAGGCGAAACGAACGAGTTAGTTCAAATTCTTGCGAAACACATCATTTAAATGCAAATCAATGCGATGTAGAAGGTATAGCTTCAAATCCGTGCCGAACAAATGATTTAGTATCAGATACTTGCGATATAAATGATATAGCTTCAAATGCAGGGGATAGAAACGATTTAGCTTGAAATCCATGAGAAACAAATGATTAAGCTTCAAATCAATGCGATGTAGAAGGTGTGGCTTCAAATTAATGCGAAACAAATGATTCAGCTTCAAACACTTGGGATATATGTGATATAGCTTCAAATGCAGACGAAACAAACGAGTTAGCTTCACATCCAAGCGAAACACATGATTTAGCTTCAAATCAATGCGATGTAGAAGGTTTAGCTACAAATCCATGCGAAACAAATGATTTAGCATCACACACTCGGGATATAAGTGATATAGCTTCAAATGCAGACGAATCAAAGGAGTTAGCTTCAAATTGCATGCGATACACATGATTTAGCTTCAAATCAATGCGAAGTAGAAGGCTTAGCTTCAAATCCATGCGGAACACATGATATAGCTGCAAATCAAAGCGATGTTGAAGGTTTAGCTTCAAATCCATGCGAAACAAATGATTTAGATTCAGATACTTGCGATATAAGTGATATACCTCCAAATGCAGACGAAACAAACGAGTTAGCTTCAAATCCATGCGAAACAAATGATTTAGCTTCAAATACTTGGGATATAAGTGATATAGCTTCAAATGCAGACGAAACAAACGAGTTAGCTTCAAATCCATGCGAAACACACGATTAAAATGAAAATCAATGCGATGTAGAAGGTTTAGCTTCAAAGCCATTCGGAACAAGTGATTTAGCTTTAGATACTTGCGATATAAGCGATATAGCATCAAATGCAGGCTAAACGAACGAGTTAGCTGCAAATCCATGTGAAACACATGATTTAGCTTCAAATCTATGCGATGTAGATGGTTTAGCTTCAAATCCATGCGACGCAAATGATTTAGTTTCAGATACTTGCGATATAAGTGATATACCTCCAAATGCAGACGAAACAAACGAGTTAGCTTCAAATCCATGCGAAACAAATGATTTAGCTTCAAACACATGGGATATAAGTGATATAGCTTCAAATGCTGACGAATCAAAGGAGTTAGCTTCAAAATGCATGCGATACACATGATTTAGCTTAAAATCGATGCAATGTAGAAGGCTCAGCATCAAATCCATGCGGAATAAATGATTTAGCTCCACATACTTGCGATATAAGTGATATAGATTCAACTGCAGGCTAAACGAACGAGTTAGCTGCAAATCCATGCGAAACACATGATTTAGCTTCAAATCTATGCGATGTAGAAGGTTTAGCTTCAAATCCATGCGACACAAATGATTTAGTTTCAGATACTTGCGATATAAGTGATATACCTCCAAATGCAGACGAAACAAACGAGCTAGCTTCAACTCCATGCGACACACATGATAATGCTTCAAATCAATGCGATGTAGAAGGCTCAGCTTCAAATCCATGCGAAACAAATGATTTAGCTTCAGATACTAGCGATATATGTGATATTGCTTCAAGTGCAGACGAAACAAACGAGTTAGCTTCAAATCCATGCGAAACGAATGATTTAGCTTCAAACACTTGGGATATAAGTGATATAGCTTCAAATCCGTGCGAAACAAATGATTTAGCTTCAGATACTTACGATATAAATGATATAGCATCAAATGCAGGCTAAACGAACAAGTTAGCTACAAATCCATGCGAAACACATGATTTAGCTTCAAATCTATGCGATGTAGATGGTTTAGCTTCAAATCCATGCGACGCAAATGATTTAGTTTCAGATACTTGCGATATAAGTGATACACCTCCAAATGCAGACGTAACAAACGAGATAGCTTCAAATCCATGCGAAACAAATGATTTAGCTTCAAACACTTGGGATATAAGTGATATAGCTTCAAATGGAGACGAATCAAAGGAGTTAGCTTCAAAATGCATGCGATACACATTATTTAGCCTCAAATCAATGCGAAGTAGAAGGTTTAGCTTCAAATCCATGCAAAACAAATGATTTAGTATCAGATACTTGCGATATAAATGATATAGCTTCAAATGCAGGGGATACAAACGAATTAGCTTCAAATCCATGAGAAACAAATGATTAAGCTTCAAATCAATTCGATGTAGAAGGTTTAGCTTCAAATTCATGCGAAACAAATGATTTAGCTTCAAACACTTGGGATATATGTGATATAGATTCAAATGCAGACGAAACAAACGAATTAGCTTCAAATCCATGCGAAACACGTGATTTAGCTTCAAATCAATGCGATGTAGAAGGTTTAGCTACAAATCCGTGCGAAACAAATGATTTAGCATCAAACACTCGGGATATAAGTGATATAGCTTCAAATGGAGACGAATCAAAGGAGTTAGCTTCAAAATGCATGCGATACACATTATTTAGCCTCAAATCAATGCGAAGTAGAAGGCTTAGCTTTAAATCCAAGCGGAACAAATGATTTATCTTGAGACAATTGCGTTATAAGCGATATACGTTCAAATGCAGACGAAACAAACGAACTAGCTTCAACTCCATGCGACACGCATGATTAAGCTTCAAATCAATGCGATGTAGAAGGCTCAGCTTCAAATCCATGCGGAACAAATGATTTAGCTCCAAATACTTGCGATATAAGTGATATAGATTCAACTGCAGGCCAAACAAACGAATTAGCTTCAAATCCATGCGAAACACATGATTAAACTGAAAATCAATGCGATGTAGAAGGTTTAGCTTCAAAGCCATGCCAAACAAGTGATTTAGCTTCAGATACTTGCGATATAAGTGATATAGCATCAAATGCAGGCGAAACGAACGAGTTAGTTCAAATTCTTGCGAAACACATCATTTAAATGCAAATCAATGCGATGTAGAAGGTATAGCTTCAAATCCGTGCCGAACAAATGATTTAGTATCAGATACTTGCGATATAAATGATATAGCTTCAAATGCAGGGGATAGAAACGATTTAGCTTGAAATCCATGAGAAACAAATGATTAAGCTTCAAATCAATGCGATGTAGAAGGTGTGGCTTCAAATTAATGCGAAACAAATGATTCAGCTTCAAACACTTGGGATATATGTGATATAGCTTCAAATGCAGACGAAACAAACGAGTTAGCTTCACATCCAAGCGAAACACATGATTTAGCTTCAAATCAATGCGATGTAGAAGGTTTAGCTACAAATCCATGCGAAACAAATGATTTAGCATCACACACTCGGGATATAAGTGATATAGCTTCAAATGCAGACGAATCAAAGGAGTTAGCTTCAAATTGCATGCGATACACATGATTTAGCTTCAAATCAATGCGAAGTAGAAGGCTTAGCTTCAAATCCATGCGGAACACATGATATAGCTGCAAATCAAAGCGATGTTGAAGGTTTAGCTTCAAATCCATGCGAAACAAATGATTTAGATTCAGATACTTGCGATATAAGTGATATACCTCCAAATGCAGACGAAACAAACGAGTTAGCTTCAAATCCATGCGAAACAAATGATTTAGCTTCAAATACTTGGGATATAAGTGATATAGCTTCAAATGCAGACGAAACAAACGAGTTAGCTTCAAATCCATGCGAAACACACGATTAAAATGAAAATCAATGCGATGTAGAAGGTTTAGCTTCAAAGCCATTCGGAACAAGTGATTTAGCTTTAGATACTTGCGATATAAGCGATATAGCATCAAATGCAGGCTAAACGAACGAGTTAGCTGCAAATCCATGTGAAACACATGATTTAGCTTCAAATCTATGCGATGTAGATGGTTTAGCTTCAAATCCATGCGACGCAAATGATTTAGTTTCAGATACTTGCGATATAAGTGATATACCTCCAAATGCAGACGAAACAAACGAGTTAGCTTCAAATCCATGCGAAACAAATGATTTAGCTTCAAACACATGGGATATAAGTGATATAGCTTCAAATGCAGACGAATCAAAGGAGTTATCTTCAAAATGCATGCGATACACATGATTTAGCTTCAAATCAATGCGAAGTAGAAGGCTTAGCTTCAAATCCGTGCGGAACAAATGATTTATCATCAGATAATTGCGTTGTAAGCGATATACGTTCAAATGCAGACGAAACAAACGAGCTAGCTTCAACTCCATGCGACACGCATGATTAAGCTTCAAATCAATACGATGTAGAAGGCTCAGCTTCAAATCCATGCGGAACAAATGATTTAGCTCCAAATACTTGCGATATATGTGATATAGATTCAACTGCAAGCCAAACAAACGAGTTAGCTTCAAATCCATGCGAAACACATGATTAAAATGAAAATCAATGCGATGTAGAAGGTTTAGCTTCAAAGCCATGCGAAACAAGTGATTTAGCTTTAGATACTTGCCATATAAGCGATATAGCATCAAATGCAGGCGAAACGAACGAGTTAGCTGCAAATCCATGCGAAACGAATGATTTAGCTTCAAACACTTGGGATATAAGTGATCTAGCTTCAAATCCGTGCGAAACAAATGATTTAGCTTCAGATACTTACGATATAAATGATATAGCATCAAATGCAGGCTAAACGAACAAGTTAGCTACAAATCCATGCGAAACACATGATTTAGCTTCAAATCTATGCGATGTAGATGGTTTAGCTTCAAATCCATGCGACGCAAATGATTTAGTTTCAGATACTTGCGATATAAGTGATACACCTCCAAATGCAGACGAAACAAACGAGATAGCTTCAAATCCATGCGAAACAAATGATTTAGCTTCAAACACATGGGATATAAGTGATATAGCTTCAAATGCTGACGAATCAAAGGAGTTAGCTTCAAAATGCTTGCGATACACATGATTTAGCTTCAAATCGATGCAATGTAGAAGGCTCAGCATCAAATCCATGAGGAATACATGATTTAGCTCCAAATACTTGCGATATAAGTGATATAGATTCAACTGCAGGCTAAACGAACAAGTTAGCTGCAAATCCATGCGAAACACATGATTTAGCTTCAAATCTATGCGATGTAGAAGGTTTAGCTTCAAATCCATGCGAAACAAATGATTTAGCTTCAAATACTTGGGATAAAAGTGATATAGCTTCAAATGCAGACGAAACAAACGAGTTAGCTTCAAATCCATGCGAAACACATGATTAAAATGAAAATCAATGCGATGTAGAAGGTTTAGCTTCAAAGCCATTCGAAACAAGTGATTTAGCTTTAGATACTTGCGATATAAGCGATATAGCATCAAATGCAGGCTAAACGAACGAGTTAGCTGCAAATCCATGTGAAACACATGATTTAGCTTCAAATCTATGCGATGTAGAAGGTTTAGCTTCAAATTCATGCGACACAAATGATTTAGTTTCAGATACTTGTGATATAAGTGATATACCTCCAAATGCAGACGAAACAAACGAGTTAGCTTCAAATCCATGCGAAACAAACGATTTAGCTTCAAACACATGGGATATAAGTGATATAGCTTCAAATGCAGACGAATCAAAGGAGTTAGCTTCAAAATGCATGCGATACACATGATTAAGCTTCAAATCAATACGATGTAGAAGGCTCAGCTTCAAATCCATGCGGAACAAATGATTTAGCTCCAAATACTTGCGATATAAGTGATATAGATTCAACTGCAAGCCAAACAAACGAGTTAGCTTCAAATCCATGCGAAACACATGATTAAAATGAAAATCAATGCGAAGTAGAAGGTTTAGCTTCAAAGCCATGCGAAACAAGTGATTTAGCTTTAGATACTTGCGATATAAGCGATATAGCATCAAATGCAGACGAAACAAACGAGTTAGCTGCAAATCCATGCGGAACACATGCTTTAGCTTAAAAATCATGCGATTTAGATGGTTTAGCTTCAAATCCATGCGAAACAAATGATAGAGCTGCAAACACTTGGGATATGGGTGATATAGCTTCAGCTGCATGCGAAACAATCGAGTTAGCTTTAAGTCCATGCGATGTAGAAGGTTTAGCTTCAAATCCATGCCAAACAAATGATTTAGCTTCAAATACTTGGGATATAAGTGATATAGCTTCAAATGCAGACGAAACAAACAAGTTAGCTTCAAACCCATCCGAAACACATGATTAAACTGAAAATAAATGCGATGTAGAAGGTTTAGCTTCAAATCCGTGCGAAACAAATGATTTAGCTTCAGATACTAGCGATATATGTGATATTGCTTCAAGTGCAGACGAAACAAACGCGTTAGCTTCAAATCCATGCGAAACGAATGATTTAGCTTCAAACACTTGGGATATAAGTGATATAGCTTCAAATCCGTGCGAAACAAATGATTTAGCTTCAGATACTTACGATATAATTGATATAGCATCAAATGCAGGCTAAACGAACAAGTTAGCTACAAATCCATGCGAAACACATGATTTAGCTTCAAATCTATGCGATGTAGATGGTTTAGCTTCAAATCCATGCGACACAAATGATTTAGTTTCAGATACTTGCGATATAAGTGATACACCTCCAAATGCAGACGAAACAAACGAGATAGCTTCAAATCCATGCGGAACACATGATTTAGCTTAAAAATCATGCGATTTAGATGGTTTAGCTTCAAATCCATGCGAAACAAATGACAGAGCTGCAAACACTTGGGATATGGGTGATACAGCTTCAGCTGCATGCGAAACAATCGAGTTAGCTTTAAGTCCATGCGATGTAGAAGGTTTAGCTTCAAATCCATGCGAAACAAATGATTTAGCTTCAAATACTAGGGATATAAGTGATATAGCTTCAAATTCAGACGAAACAAACAAGTTAGCTTCAAACCCATCCGAAACACATGATTAAACTGAAAATAAATGCGATGTAGAAGGTTTAGCTTCAAATCCGTGCGAAACAAATGATTTAGCTTCAGATACTTACGATATAAGTGATATAGCATCAAATGCAGGCTAAACGAACGAGTTAGCTGCAAATCCATGCGAAACACATGATATTACTGCAAATCAAAGCGATGTTGAAGGTTTAGCTTCAAATCCATGCGAAACAAATGATTTAGCTTCAGATACTTGCGATATAAGTGATATACCTCCAAATGCAGACGAAACAAACGAGTTAGCTTCAAATCCATGCGAAACAAATGATTTAGCTTCAAATACTTGGGATATAAGTGATATAGCTTCAAATGCAGACGAAACAAACGAGTTAGCTTCAAATCCATGCGAAACACATGATTAAAATGAAAATCAATGCGATGTAGAAGGTTTAGCTTCAAAGCCATGCGACACAAATGATTTAGTTTCAGATACTTGCGATATAAGTGATATACCTCCAAATGCAGACGAAACAAACGAGTTAGCTTCAAATCCATGCGAAACAAATGATTTAGCTTCAAACACATGGGATATAAGTGATATAGCTTCAAATGCAGACGAATCAAAGGAGTTAGCTTCAAAATGCATGCGATACACATGATTTAGCTTCAAATCATTGCGAAGTAGAAGGCTTAGCTTCAAATCCGTGCGGAACAAATGATTTATCATCAGATAATTGCGTTATAAGCGATATACGTTCAAATGCAGACGAAACAAACGAGCTAGCTTCAACTCCATGCGACACGCATGATTAAGCTTCAAATCAATACGATGTAGAAGGCTCAGCTTCAAATCCATGCGGAACAAATGATTTAGCTCCAAATACTTGCGATAAAAGTGATATAGATTCAACTGCAGGCCAAACAAACGAGTTAGCTTCAAATCCACGCGAAACATATGATTTAGCTTCAAATCAATGCGAAGTAGAAGGCTTAGCTTCAAATCTATGCGGAACAAATGATTTATCTTCAGATAATTGTGTTATAAGCGATATACGTTCAAATGCAGACGAAACAAACGAGCTAGCTTCAACTCCATGCGACACACATTATGAAGCTTCAAATCAATGCGATGTAGAGGGCTTAGCTTCAAATCCATGCGAAACAAATGATGTAGCTTCAAACATTTGGGATATAAGTGATATAGCTTCAAATGCAGACGAAACAAACGAGTTCGCTTCACATCCAAGCGAAACACATGATTTAGCTTCAAATCAATGCGAAGTAGAAGGCTTAGCTCCAAATCGATGCGGAACAAATGATTTTGCTTCAAATACTTGCGATATAAGTAATATAGATTCAACTGCAGGCCAAACAAACGAGTTAGCTTCAAATCCATGCGAAACACAATATTTAGCTGCAAATCAATGCGATGTAGAAGGTTTAGCTTCAAATCCATTCGAAACAAATGGTTTGGCTACAATTACTTGCGATGTACGTTATTCAGATTCAACTGCATGCGCAACAAACGAGTTAGATTCAAATCCATGCGAAACCTGTGATTTAGCAGCTAATCAATGCGATGTAGAAGATTTAGCATCAAATCCATGCGAAACCAAGGATTTAGATTCAGATACTTGCGATATAAGTGATATAGATTCAAATGCAGACGAAACAAACGAGATAGCTTCAAATCCATGCGACACAAATGATTTAGTTTCAGATACTTGCGATATAAGTGATATACCTCCAAATGCAGACGAAACAAACGAGTTAGCTTCAAATTCATGCGAAACAAATGATTTAGCATCAAACACTTGGGATATAAGTGATATAGCTTCAAATGCAGACGAATCAAAGGAGTTAGCTTCAAAATGCATGCGATACACATGATTTAGCTTCAAATCAATGCGAAGTAGAAGGCTTAGCTTCAAATCCATGCGGAACAAATGATTTATCTTCAGATAATTGCGTTACAAGCGATATACGTTCAAATGCAGACGAAACAAACGAGCTAGCTTCAACTCCATGCGACACGCATGATAAAGCTTCAAATCAATGCGATGTAGAAGGCTCAGCTTCAAATCCATGCGAAAAAAATGATTTAGCTTCAGATACTAGCGATATATGTGATATTGCTTCAAGTGCAGACGAAACAAACCAGTTAGCTTCAAATCCAAGCGATACGAATGATTTAGCTTCAAACACTTGGGATATAAGTGATATAGCTTCAAATCCGTGCGAAACAAATGATTTAGCTTCAGATACTTACGATATAAGTGATATAGCATCAAATGCAGGCTAAACGAACGAGCTAGCTGCAAATCCATGCGAAACACATGATTTAGCTTCAAATCTATGCGATGTAGAAGGTTTAGCTTCAAATCCATGAGACACAAATGATTTAGCTTCGGATACTTGCGATATAAGTGATAGACCTTCAAATGCAGACGAAATAAACGACTTAGCTTCCAATCCAAGCGAATCACATGATTTAGCTTCAAATCAATGCGATGTAGGAGGTTTAGCTTCAAATTCATGCGAAACAAATGATTTAGCATCAAACACTTGGGATATAAGTGATATAGCTTCAAATGCAGACGAATCAAAGGAGTTAGCTTCAAAATGCATGCGATACACATGATTTAGCTTCAAATCAATGCGAAGTAGAAGGCTTGGCTTCAAATCCATGCGGAACAAATGATTTATCATCAGATAATTGCGTTATAAGCGATATACGTTCAAATGCAGACGAAACAAACGAGCTAGCTTCAACTCCATGCGACACGCATGATTAAGCTTCAAATCAATACGATGTAGAAGGCTCAGCTTCAAATCCATGCGGAACAAATGATTTAGCTCCAAATACTTGCGATAAAAGTGATATAGATTCAACTGCAGGCCAAACAAACGAGTTAGCTTCAAATCCATGCGAAACAAATGATTTAGCTTCAAATCAATGCGAAGTGGAAGGCTTAGCTTCAAATCTATGCGGAACAAATGATTTATCTTCAGATAATTGTGTTATAAGCGATATACGTTCAAATGCAGACGAAACAAACGAGCTAGCTTCAACTCCATGCGACACACATTATGAAGCTTCAAATCAATGCGATGTAGAGGGCTTAGCTTCAAATCCATGCGAAACAAATGATGTAGCTTCAAACATTTGGGATATAAGTGATATAGCTTCAAATGCAGACGAAACAAACGAGTTCGCTTCACATCCAAGCGAAACACATGATTTAGCTTCAAATCAATGCGAAGTAGAAGGCTTAGCTTCAAATCGATGCGGAACAAATGATTTTGCTTCAAATACTTGCGATATAAGTAATATAGATTCAACTGCAGGCCAAACAAACGAGTTAGCTTCAAATCCATGCGAAACAAAATATTTAGCTGCAAATCAATGCGATGTAGAAGGTTTAGCTTCAAATCCATTCGAAACAAATAGTTTAGCTACAATTACTTGCGATGTACGTTATTCAGATTCAACTGCATGCGCAACAAACGAGTTAGATTCAAATCCATGCGAAACCTGTTATTTAGCAGCAAATCAATGCGATGTAGAAGATTTAGCATCAAATCCATGCGAAACCAAGGATTTAGATTCAGATACTTGCGATATAAGTGATATAGATTCAAATGCAGACGAAACAAACGAGTTTTTTTCAAATCCTTGCGAAACACATCATTTAAATGCAAATCAATGCGATGTAGTAGGTATAGCTTCAAATCCGTGCCAAACAAATGATTTAGTAACAGATACTTGCGATATAAATGATATAGCTTCAAATGCAGGGGATACAAACGAATTAGCTTCAAATCCATGCGAAACACATGATTAAGCTTCAAATCAATGCGATGTAGAAGGTTTAGCTTCAAATTCATGCGAAACAAATGATTTAGCATCAAACACTTGGCATATAAGTTATATAGCTTCAAATGCAGACGAATCAAAGGAGTTAGCTTCAAAATGCATGCGATACACATGATTTAGCTTCAAATCAATGCGAAGTAGAAGGCTTGGCTTCAAATCCATGCGGAACAAATGATTTATCATCAGATAATTGCGTTATAAGCGATATACGTTCAAATGCAGACGAAACAAACGAGCTAGCTTCAACTCCATGCGACACGCATGATTAAGCTTCAAATCAATACGATGTAGAAGGCTCAGCTTCAAATCCATGCGGAACAAATGATTTAGCTCCAAATACTTGCGATAAAAGTGATATAGATTCAACTGCAGGCCAAACAAACGAGTTAGCTTCAAATCCATGCGAAACAAATGATTTAGCTTCAAATCAATGCGAAGTGGAAGGCTTAGCTTCAAATCTATGCGGAACAAATGATTTATCTTCAGATAATTGTGTTATAAGCGATATACGTTCAAATGCAGACGAAACAAACGAGCTAGCTTCAACTCCATGCGACACACATTATGAAGCTTCAAATCAATGCGATGTAGAGGGCTTAGCTTCAAATCCATGCGAAACAAATGATGTAGCTTCAAACATTTGGGATATAAGTGATATAGCTTCAAATGCAGACGAAACAAACGAGTTCGCTTCACATCCAAGCGAAACACATGATTTAGCTTCAAATCAATGCGAAGTAGAAGGCTTAGCTTCAAATCGATGCGGAACAAATGATTTTGCTTCAAATACTTGCGATATAAGTAATATAGATTCAACTGCAGGCCAAACAAACGAGTTAGCTTCAAATCCATGCGAAACACAATATTTAGCTGCAAATCAATGCGATGTAGAAGGTTTAGCTTCAAATCCATTCGAAACAAATGGTTTAGCTACAATTACTTGCGATGTACGTTATTCAGATTCAACTGCATGCGCAACAAACGAGTTAGATTCAAATCCATGCGAAACCTGTTATTTAGCAGCAAATCAATGCGATGTAGAAGATTTAGCATCAAATCCATGCGAAACCAAGGATTTAGATTCAGATACTTGCGATATAAGTGATATAGATTCAAATGCAGACGAAACAAACGAGTTTTTTTCAAATCCTTGCGAAACACATCATTTAAATGCAAATCAATGCGATGTAGTAGGTATAGCTTCAAATCCGTGCCAAACAAATGATTTAGTAACAGATACTTGCGATATAAATGATATAGCTTCAAATGCAGGGGATACAAACGAATTAGCTTCAAATCCATGCGAAACACATGATTAAGCTTCAAATCAATGCGATGTAGAAGGTTTAGCTTCAAATTCATGCGAAACAAATGATTTAGCATCAAACACTTGGCATATAAGTGATATAGCTTCAAATGCAGACGAATCAAAGGAGTTAGCTTCAAAATGCATGCGATACACATGATTTAGCTTCAAATCAATGCGAAGTAGAAGGCTTGGCTTCAAATCCATGCGGAACAAATGATTTATCATCAGATAATTGCGTTATAAGCGATATACGTTCAAATGCAGACGAAACAAACGAGCTAGCTTCAACTCCATGCGACACGCATGATTAAGCTTCAAATCAATACGATGTAGAAGGCTCAGCTTCAAATCCATGCGGAACAAATGATTTAGCTCCAAATACTTGCGATAAAAGTGATATAGATTCAACTGCAGGCCAAACAAACGAGTTAGATTCAAATCCACGCGAAACATATGATTTAGCTTCAAATCAATGCGAAGTAGAAGGCTTAGCTTCAAATCTATGCGGAACAAATGATTTATCTTCAGATAATTGTGTTATAAGCGATATACGTTCAAATGCAGACGAAACAAACGAGCTAGCTTCAACTCCATGCGACACACATTATGAAGCTTCAAATCAATGCGATGTAGAGGGCTTAGCTTCAAATCCATGCGAAACAAATGATGTAGCTTCAAACATTTGGGATATAAGTGATATAGCTTCAAATGCAGACGAAACAAACGAGTTCGCTTCACATCCAAGCGAAACACATGATTTAGCTTCAAATCAATGCGAAGTAGAAGGCTTAGCTCCAAATCGATGCGGAACAAATGATTTTGCTTCAAATACTTGCGATATAAGTAATATAGATTCAACTGCAGGCCAAACAAACGAGTTAGCTTCAAATCCATGCGAAACACAATATTTAGCTGCAAATCAATGCGATGTAGAAGGTTTAGCTTCAAATCCATTCGAAACAAATGGTTTGGCTACAATTACTTGCGATGTACGTTATTCAGATTCAACTGCATGCGCAACAAACGAGTTAGATTCAAATCCATGCGAAACCTGTGATTTAGCAGCTAATCAATGCGATGTAGAAGATTTAGCATCAAATCCATGCGAAACCAAGGATTTAGATTCAGATACTTGCGATATAAGTGATATAGATTCAAATGCAGACGAAACAAACGAGATAGCTTCAAATCCATGCGACACAAATGATTTAGTTTCAGATACTTGCGATATAAGTGATATACCTCCAAATGCAGACGAAACAAACGAGTTAGCTTCAAATTCATGCGAAACAAATGATTTAGCATCAAACACTTGGGATATAAGTGATATAGCTTCAAATGCAGACGAATCAAAGGAGTTAGCTTCAAAATGCATGCGATACACATGATTTAGCTTCAAATCAATGCGAAGTAGAAGGCTTAGCTTCAAATCCATGCGGAACAAATGATTTATCTTCAGATAATTGCGTTACAAGCGATATACGTTCAAATGCAGACGAAACAAACGAGCTAGCTTCAACTCCATGCGACACGCATGATAAAGCTTCAAATCAATGCGATGTAGAAGGCTCAGCTTCAAATCCATGCGAAAAAAATGATTTAGCTTCAGATACTAGCGATATATGTGATATTGCTTCAAGTGCAGACGAAACAAACCAGTTAGCTTCAAATCCAAGCGATACGAATGATTTAGCTTCAAACACTTGGGATATAAGTGATATAGCTTCAAATCCGTGCGAAACAAATGATTTAGCTTCAGATACTTACGATATAAGTGATATAGCATCAAATGCAGGCTAAACGAACGAGCTAGCTGCAAATCCATGCGAAACACATGATTTAGCTTCAAATCTATGCGATGTAGAAGGTTTAGCTTCAAATCCATGAGACACAAATGATTTAGCTTTGGATACTTGCGATATAAGTGATAGACCTTCAAATGCAGACGAAATAAACGACTTAGCTTCCAATCCAAGCGAATCACATGATTTAGCTTCAAATCAATGCGATGTAGGAGGTTTAGCTTCACATCCATGCGAAACAAATGATTTAGCTTCGAATCAATGCGAGGTAGAAGGCTTAGCTTCAAATCCATAACAAACAAATGATTTAGGTTCAGATACTTGCGATATAAGTGATATATCTTCAAATACAGACGAAACGATTGAGTTAGCTTCAAAACTATGCGAAGCAAATGATTTAGCTTCGAATCAATGGGATGTAGAAGGTTTAGCTTCAAATCCATGCGAAACCAATAATTCAGCTTCAGATACTTGCGATAGAAGTGGCATAGCTTCAAATGCAGACGAAACAAACAAGTTAGCATCAATTCCATGCGAAACAAATGATTTAGCTGCAAACACTTGGGATAGAAATCATATAGATTCAAATGCAGACTAACCAAACGAGTTAGATTAAAAATCCATGCGATACACATGATTTAGCTTCAAATCAATGCGAGGTAGATGGTTTAGCTTCAAATCCATAAGAAACAAATGATTTAGGTTGAGATACTTGCGATATAAGTGATATATCTTCAAATGCAGACGAAACAAACGAGTTAGCTTCAAATCCATGCGATACACATGATTAAACTGAATATCAATGCGATGTAGAAGGTTTAGCTTCAAAGCCATGCGAAACAAATGATAGAGCTGCAAACACTTGGGATATGGGTGATATAGTTTCAGCTGCATGCGAAACAAACGAGTTAGCTTCAAGTCCATGCGATGTATAAGGTTTAGCTTCAAATCCATGCTAAACAAATGATTTAGTTTCAGATACTTGCGATATAAGTGATATACCTCCAAATGCAGACGAAACAAACGAGTTAGCTTCAAATCCATGCGAAACAAATGATTTAGCTTCAAACACTTGCGATATAAGTGATATAGCTTCAAATGCAGACGAAACAAACGAGTTAGTTCAAATCCTTGCAAAAAACATCATTTAGATGCAAAGCAATGCGATGTAGAAGGTTTAGCTTCAAATCCATGCGAAACAAATGATTTAGTATCAGATACTTGCGATATAAATGATATAGCTTCAAATGCAGGGGATAGAAACGAATTAGCTTCAAATCCATGTGAAACACATGATTAAGCTTCAAATCAATGCGATGTAGAAGGTTTAGCTTCAAATTCATGCGAAACAAATGATTTAGCTTCAAACACTTGGGATATAAGTGATATAGCTTCAAATGCAGACGAAACAAATGAGTTAGCTTCACATCCAAGCGAAACACATGATTTAGCATCAAATCAATGCGATGTAGAAGGTTCAGATACAAATCCATGCGAAACAAATGATTTAGCATCAAACACTCGGGATATAAGTGATATAGCTTCAAATGCAGACGAATCAAAGGAGTTAGCTTCAAAATGCATGCGATACACATGATTTAGCTTCAAATCAATGCGAAGTAGAAGGCTTGGCTTCAAATCCATGCGGAACAAATGATTTATCATCAGATAATTGCGTTATAAGCGATATACGTTCAAATGCAGACGAAACAAACGAGCTAGCTTCAACTCCATGCGACACGCATGATTAAGCTTCAAATCAATACGATGTAGAAGGCTCAGCTTCAAATCCATGCGGAACAAATGATTTAGCTCCAAATACTTGCGATAAAAGTGATATAGATTCAACTGCAGGCCAAACAAACGAGTTAGCTTCAAATCCATGCGAAACAAATGATTTAGCTTCAAATCAATGCGAAGTGGAAGGCTTAGCTTCAAATCTATGCGGAACAAATGATTTATCTTCAGATAATTGTGTTATAAGCGATATACGTTCAAATGCAGACGAAACAAACGAGCTAGCTTCAACTCCATGCGAAACAAATGATTTAGCTTCAAACACTTGGGATATAAGTGATATAGCTTCAGCTGCATGCGAAACAAACGAGTTAGCTTCAGATCCATGCAAAACACATGATTAAACTGAAAATCAATGCGATGTAGAATGTTTAGCTTCAAATCCATGCGAAACAAATGATTTAGCTTCAGATGCTTGCGATATAAGTGATATAGCATCAAATGCAGGCGAAGCGAACGAGTTAGCAGCAAATCCATGCGAAACACATGATTTAGTTTCAAATCTATGGGTTGTAGAAGGTTTAGCTTCAAATCCATGCGAAACCAATGATTTAGTTTCAGATACTTGCGATATAAGTGATATACCTCAAAATGCAGACAAAACAAACGAGTTAGCTTCAAATCCATGCGAAACAAATGATTTAGTATCAGATAATTGCGATATAAATGATATAGCTTCAAATGCAGGGGATACAAACGAATTAGCTTAAAATTCATGCGAAACACATGATTAAGCTTCAAATCAATGCGATGTAGAAGGTTTAGCTTCAATTTCATGCGAAACAAATGATTTAGCATCAAACACTTGGGATAGAAGTGATATAGCTTCAAATGTAGACGAAACAAACGAGTTAGCTTCACATCCAAGCGAAACACATGATTTAGCTTCAAATCAATGCGATGTAGAAGGTTTAGCTACAAATCCATGCGAAACAAATGATTTAGCATCAAACACTCGGGATATAAGTGATATAGCTTCAAATGCAGACGAAACAAACGAGTTTTTTTCAAATCCTTGCGAAACACATCCATTTAAATGCAAATCAATGCGATGTAGTAGGTATAGCTTCAAATCCGTGCCAAACAAATGATTTAGTAACAGATACTTGCGATATAAATGATATAGCTTCAAATGCAGGGGATACAAACGAATTAGCTTCAAATCCATGCGAAACACATGATTAAGCTTCAAATCAATGCGATGTAGAAGGTTTAGCTTCAAATTCATGCGAAACAAATGATTTAGCATCAAACACTTGGGATATAAGTGATATAGCTTCAAATGCAGACGAATCAAAGGAGTTAGCTTCAAAATGCATGCGATACACATGATTTAGCTTCAAATCAATGCGAAGTAGAAGGCTTGGCTTCAAATCCATGCGGAACAAATGATTTATCATCAGATAATTGCGTTATAAGCGATATACGTTCAAATGCAGACGAAACAAACGAGCTAGCTTCAACTCCATGCGACACGCATGATTAAGCTTCAAATCAATACGATGTAGAAGGCTCAGCTTCAAATCCATGCGGAACAAATGATTTAGCTCCAAATACTTGCGATAAAAGTGATATAGATTCAACTGCAAGCCAAACAAACGAGTTAGCTTCAAATCCATGCGAAACAAATGATTTAGCTTCAAATCAATGCGAAGTGGAAGGCTTAGCTTCAAATCTATGCGGAACAAATGATTTATCTTCAGATAATTGTGTTATAAGCGATATACGTTCAAATGCAGACGAAACAAACGAGCTAGCTTCAACTCCATGCGACACACATTATGAAGCTTCAAATCAATGCGATGTAGAGGGCTTAGCTTCAAATCCATGCGAAACAAATGATGTAGCTTCAAACATTTGGGATATAAGTGATATAGCTTCAAATGCAGACGAAACAAACGAGTTCGCTTCACATCCAAGCGAAACACATGATTTAGCTTCAAATCAATGCGAAGTAGAAGGCTTAGCTTCAAATCGATGCGGAACAAATGATTTTGCTTCAAATACTTGCGATATAAGTAATATAGATTCAACTGCAGGCCAAACAAACGAGTTAGCTTCAAATCCATGCGAAACACAATATTTAGCTGCAAATCAATGCGATGTAGAAGGTTTAGCTTCAAATCCATTCGAAACAAATGGTTTAGCTACAATTACTTGCGATGTACGTTATTCAGATTCAACTGCATGCGCAACAAACGAGTTAGATTCAAATCCATGCGAAACCTGTTATTTAGCAGCAAATCAATGCGATGTAGAAGATTTAGCATCAAATCCATGCGAAACCAAGGATTTAGATTCAGATACTTGCGATATAAGTGATATAGATTCAAATGCAGACGAAACAAACGAGTTTTTTTCAAATCCTTGCGAAACACATCATTTAAATGCAAATCAATGCGATGTAGTAGGTATAGCTTCAAATCCGTGCCAAACAAATGATTTAGTAACAGATACTTGCGATATAAATGATATAGCTTCAAATGCAGGGGATACAAACGAATTAGCTTCAAATCCATGCGAAACAAATGATTTAGCATCAAACACTTGGCATATAAGTGATATAGCTTCAAATGCAGACGAATCAAAGGAGTTAGCTTCAAAATGCATGCGATACACATGATTTAGCTTCAAATCAATGCGAAGTAGAAGGCTTGGCTTCAAATCCATGCGGAACAAATGATTTATCATCAGATAATTGCGTTATAAGAGATATACGTTCAAATGCAGACGAAACAAACGAGCTAGCTTCAACTGCATGCGACACGCATGATTAAGCTTCAAATCAATACGATGTAGAAGGCTCAGCTTCAAATCCATGCGGAACAAATGATTTAGCTCCAAATACTTGCGATATAAGTGATATAGATTCAACTGCAGGCCAAACAAACGAGTTAGCTTCAAATCCATGCGACACACATGACTAAGCTTCAAATCAATGCGATGTAGAAGGCTCAGCTTCAAATCCATGCGGAATAAATGATTTAGCTCCAAATACTTGCGATATAAGTGATATAGATTCAACTGCAGGCTAAACGAACGAGTTAGCTGCAAATCCATGCGAAACACATGATTTAGCTACAAATCTATGCGATGTAGTAGGTTTATCTTCAAATCCATGCGACACAAATGATTTAGTTTCAGATACTTGCGATATAAGTGATATACCTCCAAATGCAGACGAAACAAACGAGTTTGCTGCAAATCCATGCAAAACACATGATTAAGCTTCAAATCAATGCTGTGTGGAAGGTTTAGCTTCAAATCCATGCGAAACAAATGATTTAGTATCAGATACTTGCGATATAAATGATATAGCTTCAAATGCAGGGGATACAAACGAATTAGCTTCAAATCCATGCGAAACACATGATTTAGCTTCAAATCAATGCGATGTAGAATGTTTAGCTGCAAATCCATGCGAAACCAATGATTTAGGTTCAAATACTTGGTGTATAAGTGATATAGCATCAAATGCAGACGAAACAAACGAGTTAGCTTCAAATCCATGCGATACACAAGATTTAGCTTCAAATCAATGCGATGTAGAAGGTTTAGCTTCAAATCCATGCGAATCAAATGATTTAGGTTCAGATACTTGCGATATAAATGATATAGCTTCATATCCAAGCGAAACACACGATTTAGCTTCAAATCGATGCCATGTAGTAGGTTTAGCTTCAAATCTATGCGAAACACGCGATTTAGCAGCAAATCAATGCGATGTAGAAGGTTTAGCATCAAATTCATGCGAAACCAATGATTTACTTTCAGATACTTATCGATATAAGTGATATAGCTTCAAATGCAGGCGAAACAAACGAGATTGCTTCAAATCCATGCGCAACAAATGATTTAGATTCAAATCAATTGCGAAGGTGAAGGCTAATCTTCAAATCCAAGCGAATCACATGATTTAGTTTCAGATAATTGCGATATTAGTAATATAGCTTGAAATGCAGGGGAAACAAACGAGTTAGCTTCAAATCCACGCGAAACAAATGATTTAGCTTCGGATACTTGCGATATATGTTATTTATCTTCAAATGCAGAAGAAACAAACGAGCTAGCTTCAACTCCATGCGAAACACATGATTAAGCTTCAAATCAATGCGATGTAGAAGGCTTAGCTTCAAATCCATGCGAAACAAATGATGTAGCTTCAAACATTTGGGATACAAGTGATATAGCTTCAAATGCAGACGAAACAAACGAGTTCGCTTCACATCCAAGCGAAACACATGATTTAGCTTCAAATCAATGCGAAGTAGAAGGCTTAGCTTCAAATCGATGCGGAACAAATGATTTTGCTTCAGATACTTGCGATATAAGTAATATAGATTCAACTGCGGGCCAAACAAACGAGTTAGCTTCAAATCCATGCGAAACACAATATTTAGATGCAAATCAATGCGATGTAGAAGGTTTAGCTTCAAATCCATTCGAAACAAATGGTTTAGCTACAAATACTTGCGATGTACGTTATTCAAATTCAACTGCATGCGCAACAAACGAGTTAGATTCAAATCCATGTGACACACATGATTAAGCTTCAAATCAATGCGATGTAGAAGGCTCAGCTTCAAATCCATGCGGAATAAATGATTTAGCTCCAAATACTTGCGATATAAGTGATATAGATTCAACTGCAGGCTAAACGAACGAGTTAGCTGCAAATCCATGCAAAACACATGATTTAGCTTCAAATCTATGCGATGTAGAAGGTTTAGCTTCAAATCCATGCGACACAAATGATTTAGTTTCAGATACTTGCGGTATAAGTGATATACCTCCAAATGCAGACGAAACAAACGAGTTAGCTGCAAATCCATGCAAAACACATGATTAAGCTTCAAATCAATGCTGTGTGGAAGGTTTAGCTTCAAATCCATGCGAAACAAATGATTTAGTATCAGATACTTGCGATATAAATGATATAGCTTCAAATGCAGGGGATACAAACGAATTAGCTTCAAATCCATGCGAAACACATGATTAACCTTCAAATCAATGCGAAACACATGATTAAGCTTCAAATCAATGCGATGTAGAAGGTTTAGCTTCAAATTCATGCGAAACAAATGATTTAGCATCAAACACTTGGGATATAAGTGATATAGCTTCAAATGCAGACGAATCAAAGGAGTTAGCTTCAAAATGCATGCGATACACATGATTTAGCTTCAAATCAATGCGAAGTAGAAGGCTTGGCTTCAAATCCATGCGGAACAAATGATTTATCATCAGATAATTGCGTTATAAGCGATATACGTTCAAATGCAGACGAAACAAACGAGCTAGCTTCAACTCCATGCGACACGCATGATTAAGCTTCAAATCAATACGATGTAGAAGGCTCAGCTTCAAATCCATGCGGAACAAATGATTTAGCTCCAAATACTTGCGATAAAAGTGATATAGATTCAACTGCAAGCCAAACAAACGAGTTAGCTTCAAATCCATGCGAAACAAATGATTTAGCTTCAAATCAATGCGAAGTGGAAGGCTTAGCTTCAAATCTATGCGGAACAAATGATTTATCTTCAGATAATTGTGTTATAAGCGATATACGTTCAAATGCAGACGAAACAAACGAGCTAGCTTCAACTCCATGCGACACACATTATGAAGCTTCAAATCAATGCGATGTAGAGGGCTTAGCTTCAAATCCATGCGAAACAAATGATGTAGCTTCAAACATTTGGGATATAAGTGATATAGCTTCAAATGCAGACGAAACAAACGAGTTCGCTTCACATCCAAGCGAAACACATGATTTAGCTTCAAATCAATGCGAAGTAGAAGGCTTAGCTTCAAATCGATGCGGAACAAATGATTTTGCTTCAAATACTTGCGATATAAGTAATATAGATTCAACTGCAGGCCAAACAAACGAGTTAGCTTCAAATCCATGCGAAACACAATATTTAGCTGCAAATCAATGCGATGTAGAAGGTTTAGCTTCAAATCCATTCGAAACAAATGGTTTAGCTACAATTACTTGCGATGTACGTTATTCAGATTCAACTGCATGCGCAACAAACGAGTTAGATTCAAATCCATGCGAAACCTGTTATTTAGCAGCAAATCAATGCGATGTAGAAGATTTAGCATCAAATCCATGCGAAACCAAGGATTTAGATTCAGATACTTGCGATATAAGTGATATAGATTCAAATGCAGACGAAACAAACGAGTTTTTTTCAAATCCTTGCGAAACACATCATTTAAATGCAAATCAATGCGATGTAGTAGGTATAGCTTCAAATCCGTGCCAAACAAATGATTTAGTAACAGATACTTGCGATATAAATGATATAGCTTCAAATGCAGGGGATACAAACGAATTAGCTTCAAATCCATGCGAAACAAATGATTTAGCATCAAACACTTGGCATATAAGTGATATAGCTTCAAATGCAGACGAATCAAAGGAGTTAGCTTCAAAATGCATGCGATACACATGATTTAGCTTCAAATCAATGCGAAGTAGAAGGCTTGGCTTCAAATCCATGCGGAACAAATGATTTATCATCAGATAATTGCGTTATAAGAGATATACGTTCAAATGCAGACGAAACAAACGAGCTAGCTTCAACTGCATGCGACACGCATGATTAAGCTTCAAATCAATACGATGTAGAAGGCTCAGCTTCAAATCCATGCGGAACAAATGATTTAGCTCCAAATACTTGCGATATAAGTGATATAGATTCAACTGCAGGCCAAACAAACGAGTTAGCTTCAAATCCATGCGACACACATGACTAAGCTTCAAATCAATGCGATGTAGAAGGCTCAGCTTCAAATCCATGCGGAATAAATGATTTAGCTCCAAATACTTGCGATATAAGTGATATAGATTCAACTGCAGGCTAAACGAACGAGTTAGCTGCAAATCCATGCGAAACACATGATTTAGCTACAAATCTATGCGATGTAGTAGGTTTATCTTCAAATCCATGCGACACAAATGATTTAGTTTCAGATACTTGCGATATAAGTGATATACCTCCAAATGCAGACGAAACAAACGAGTTTGCTGCAAATCCATGCAAAACACATGATTAAGCTTCAAATCAATGCTGTGTGGAAGGTTTAGCTTCAAATCCATGCGAAACAAATGATTTAGTATCAGATACTTGCGATATAAATGATATAGCTTCAAATGCAGGGGATACAAACGAATTAGCTTCAAATCCATGCGAAACACATGATTTAGCTTCAAATCAATGCGATGTAGAATGTTTAGCTGCAAATCCATGCGAAACCAATGATTTAGGTTCAAATACTTGGTGTATAAGTGATATAGCATCAAATGCAGACGAAACAAACGAGTTAGCTTCAAATCCATGCGATACACAAGATTTAGCTTCAAATCAATGCGATGTAGAAGGTTTAGCTTCAAATCCTTGCGAATCAAATGATTTAGGTTCAGATACTTGCGATATAAATGATATAGCTTCATATCCAAGCGAAACACACGATTTAGCTTCAAATCGATGCCATGTAGTAGGTTTAGCTTCAAATCTATGCGAAACACGCGATTTAGCAGCAAATCAATGCGATGTAGAAGGTTTAGCATCAAATTCATGCGAAACCAATGATTTACTTTCAGATACTTATCGATATAAGTGATATAGCTTCAAATGCAGGCGAAACAAACGAGATTGCTTCAAATCCATGCGCAACAAATGATTTAGATTCAAATCATTTGCGAAGGTGTAGGCTAATCTTCAAATCCAAGCGAATCACATGATTTAGTTTCAGATAATTGCGATATTAGTAATATAGCTTGAAATGCAGGGGAAACAAACGAGTTAGCTTCAAATCCACGCGAAACAAATGATTTAGCTTCGGATACTTGCGATATATGTTATTTATCTTCAAATGCAGAAGAAACAAACGAGCTAGCTTCAACTCCATGCGAAACACATGATTAAGCTTCAAATCAATGCGATGTAGAAGGCTTAGCTTCAAATCCATGCGAAACAAATGATGTAGCTTCAAACATTTGGGATACAAGTGATATAGCTTCAAATGCAGACGAAACAAACGAGTTCGCTTCACATCCAAGCGAAACACATGATTTAGCTTCAAATCAATGCGAAGTAGAAGGCTTAGCTTCAAATCGATGCGGAACAAATGATTTTGCTTCAGATACTTGCGATATAAGTAATATAGATTCAACTGCGGGCCAAACAAACGAGTTAGCTTCAAATCCATGCGAAACACAATATTTAGATGCAAATCAATGCGATGTAGAAGGTTTAGCTTCAAATCCATTCGAAACAAATGGTTTAGCTACAAATACTTGCGATGTACGTTATTCAAATTCAACTGCATGCGCAACAAACGAGTTAGATTCAAATCCATGTGACACACATGATTAAGCTTCAAATCAATGCGATGTAGAAGGCTCAGCTTCAAATCCATGCGGAATAAATGATTTAGCTCCAAATACTTGCGATATAAGTGATATAGATTCAACTGCAGGCTAAACGAACGAGTTAGCTGCAAATCCATGCAAAACACATGATTTAGCTTCAAATCTATGCGATGTAGAAGGTTTAGCTTCAAATCCATGCGACACAAATGATTTAGTTTCAGATACTTGCGGTATAAGTGATATACCTCCAAATGCAGACGAAACAAACGAGTTAGCTGCAAATCCATGCAAAACACATGATTAAGCTTCAAATCAATGCTGTGTGGAAGGTTTAGCTTCAAATCCATGCGAAACAAATGATTTAGTATCAGATACTTGCGATATAAATGATATAGCTTCAAATGCAGGGGATACAAACGAATTAGCTTCAAATCCATGCGAAACACATGATTAACCTTCAAATCAATGCGATGTAGAAGGTTTAACTTCAAATTCATGCGAAACAAGTGATTTAGCATCAAACACTTGGGATATAAGTGATATAGCTTCAGCTGCATGCGAAACAAACGAGTTAGCTTCAAATCCATGCGAAACACATGATTAAACTGAAAATCAATGCGATGTAGAAGGTTTAGCTTCAAATCCATGCGACACAAATGATTTAGCTTCAGATACTAGCGATATAAGTGATATAGCTTCAAATGCAGGGGAAACAAACGAGTTACCTTAAAATCCATGCGAAATACGTGATTTAGCTGCAAATCAATCCGATGTAGAAGGTTTAGCTTCAAATCCATGCGAAACATATGATGTAGCATCAGATACTTGCGATATAACTGATATAACTTCAAATGCAGGCGAAACGAAATAGTTAGCATCAAATTCATGCGAAACAAATGATTTAGGTTCAGATACTAGCGATATAAGTGATATAGATTCAATTGCAGACGAAACAAACAAGTTAGCATCAAATCCATGCGAAACACATGAACTAGCTTCAAATCAATGCGGTGTAGAAGGTTTAGCTTCAAATCCATGCGAAACAAGTGATTTAGTTTCAAACACATGGGATATAAGTGATATAGCTTCAAATGCAGACGAATCAAAGGAGTTAGCTTCAAAATGCATGCCATACACATGATTTAGCTTCAAATCAATGCGAAGTAGAAGGCTTAGCTTCAAATCCATGCGGAACAAATGATTTATCATCAGATAATTGCGTTATAAGAGATATACGTTCAAATGCAGACGAAACAAACGAGCTAGCTTCAACTCCATGCGACACGCATGATTAAGCTTCAAATCAATACGATGTAGAAGGCTCAGCTTCAAATCCATGCGGAACAAATGATTTAGCTCCAAATACTTGCGATATAAGTGATATAGATTCAACTGCAGGCCAAACAAACGAGTTAGCTTCAAATCCATGCGACACACATGATTAAGCTTCAAATCAATGCGATGTAGAAGGCTCAGCTTCAAATCCATGCGGAATAAATGATTTAGCTCCAAATACTTGCGATATAAGTGATATAGATTCAACTGCAGGCAAACGAACGAGTTAGCTGCAAATCCATGCGAAACACATGATTTAGCTACAAATCTATGCGATGTAGTAGGTTTATCTTCAAATCCATGCGACACAAATGATTTAGTTTCAGATACTTGCGATATAAGTGATATACCTCCAAATGCAGACGAAACGAACGAGTTTGCTGCAAATCCATGCAAAACACATGATTAAGCTTCAAATCAATGCTGTGTGGAAGGTTTAGCTTCAAATCCATGCGAAACAAATGATTTAGTATCAGATACTTGCGATATAAATGATATAGCTTCAAATGCAGGGGATACAAACGAATTAGCTTCAAATCCATGCGAAACACATGATTAACCTTCAAATCAATGCGATGTGGAAGGTTTAGCTTCAAATTCATGCGAAACAAATGAGTTAGCATCAAACACTTGGGATATAAGTGATATAGCTTCAGCTGCATGCAAAACAAACGAGTTAGCTTCAAATCCATGCGAAACACATGATTAAACTGAAAATCAATGCGATGTAGAAGGTTTAGCTTCAAATCCATGCGAAACAAATGATTTAGCTTCAGATACTAGCGATATAAGTGATATAGCTTCAAATGCAGGGGAAACAAACGAGTTACCTTCAAATCCATGCGAAATATGTGATTTAGCTGCAAATCAATCCGATGTAGAAGGTTTAACTTCAAATCCAATCGAAACATATGGTTTAGATTCAGATACTTCCGATATATGTGATATGGCATCAAATGCAGGCGAATCAAACGAGTTAGCTTCAAATCCAAGCGAATCACATGATTTAGCTTCAAATCAAAGCGATGTAGAAGTTTTAGCTTCAAATCCATGCGAAACATATGATGTAGCATCAGATACTTGCGATATAACTGATATAACTTCAAATGCAGGCGAAACGAAATAGTTAGCATCAAATTCATGCGAAACAAATGATTTAGCTTCAGATACTAGCGATATAAGTGATATAGATTCAACTGCAGGCTAAACGAACGAGTTAGCTGCAAATCCATGCGAACCACATGATTTAGCTACAAATCTATGCGATGTAGTAGGTTTAGCTTCAAATCCATGCGACACAAATGATTTAGTTTCAGATACTTGCGATATAAGTGAAATACCTCCAAATGCAGACGAAACAAACGAGTTTGCTGCAAATCCATGCAAAACACATGATTAAGCTTCAAATCAATGCTGTGTGGAAGGTTTAGCTTCAAATCCATGCGAAACAAATGATTTAGTATCAGATACTTGCGATATAAATGATATAGCTTCAAATGCAGGGGATACAAACGAATTAGCTTCAAATCCATGCGAAACACATGATTTAGCTTCAAATCAATGCGATGTAGAATGTTTAGCTGCAAATCCATGCGAAACCAATGATTTAGGTTCAAATACTTGGGGTATAAGTGATATAGCATCAAATGCAGACGAAACAAACGAGTTAGCTTCAAATACATGCGAAACACATGATTTAGCTGCAAATCAATGCGATGTAGAAGGTTTATCTTCAAATCCATGCGAATCAAATGATTTAGGTTCAGATACTTGCGATATAAATGATATAGCTTCATATCCAAGCGAAACACACGATTTAGCTTCAAATCGATGCCATGTAGTAGGTTTAGCTTCAAATCTATGCGAAACACGCGATTTAGCAGCAAATCAATGCGATGTAGAAGGTTTAGCATCAAATTCATGCGAAACCAATGATTTACTTTCAGATACTTATCGATATAAGTGATATAGCTTCAAATGCAGGCGAAACAAACGAGATTGCTTCAATTCCATGCGCAACAAATGATTTAGATTCAAATCAATTGCGAAGGTGAAGGCTAATCTTCAAATCCAAGCGAATCACATGATTTAGCTTCAGATAATTGCGATATTAGTTATATAGCTTGAAATGCAGGGGAAACAAACGAGTTAGCTTCAAATCCACGCGAAACAAATGATTTAGCTTCAGATACTTGCGATATATGTTATTTATCTTCAAATGCAGAAGAAACAAACGAGCTAGCTTCAACTCCATACGAAACAGATGATTTAGATTCAAATCAATGTTATGTGGAAGGTTTAGCTTCAAATCCATGCAACACAAATGATTTAGCTTCAGATACTTGCAATATAAGTGATACAGCTTCAAATGCATGCGAAACGAACGAGTTAGCTTCAAATCCATGCGAAACAAATGATTTAGAATACGATACTTGCGACATAACGGATATAGTTTCAAATTCAGGGAATACAAACTCGTTAGATTAAAATCCATGCGAAACACATGATTTAGCTTCAAATCAATGCGATGTAGAAGGATTAGCTTCCAATCCATGAGAAGCAAATGATTGAGCTTCAAACAGTTGGGATATATGTGATATAGTTTCAAATGCAGACGAAACAAACGAGATAGATTCCAATCCAAGCGAAACACATGATTCAGCTTCAAATCAGTGCGATGTAGAAGGTTTAGCTTCAAATCCAAGCGAAACACATGATTTAGCTTCATATCAATGCGATGTATTAGGTTTAGCTTCAAATCCATGCGCCACAAATGATTTAGCTTCAAATCAATTGCGAAGATGAAGGCTAAGCTTCAAATCCAAGCGGATCACATGACTTAGCTTCAGCTAATTGCGATATTAGTAATATAGCTTGAAATGCAGGGGAAACAAACGAGTTAGCTTCAAATCCATGCGAAACAAATGATTTAGCTTCAGATACTTGCGATATATGTTATTTATCTTCAAATGCAGACGAAACAAACGAGCTAGCTTCAACTCCATACGAAACAGATGATTTAGATTCAAATCAATATTACGTGGAAGGTTTAGCTTCAAATCCATGCAACACAAATGATTTAGCTTCAGATACTTGCAATATAATTGATACAGCTTCAAATGCAGGCGAAACGAACGAGTTAGCTTCAAATCCATGCGAAACAAATGATTTAGCTTCAAGCAATCGGGATATAAGTGATATAGCTTCAATTGCAGACGAAACAAACGAGTAAGCTTCAAATCGATGCAAAACACATGAATTAGCTTCATATCAATGCGATGTAGAAGGTTTAGATTCAAATCCATGCGGAAAAAATGATTTAGCATCAGATACTTGCGATATAAGTGATATAGCTTCAAATGCAGGAGAAACACACGAGTTAGCTTCAAATCCATGCAAAACACATGATTAAGCTTGAAATCAATGCTACTTAGAAGGTTTAGCTTCAAATCCATGCAAAACAAATGATTTAGCTTCAGATACTTGCAATATAAGTGATACAACTTCAAATGCAGGCGGAACGAACGAGTTCGCTTCAAATCCATGCGACGCAAATGATTTAGCATCAGATTCTTGCGATATTAGTGATATAGCTTCAAATGTAGGGGAAACATACGAGTTATCTTCATATCAAAGCAAAACACATGACTTAGCTGCAAATCAATGCGATGTAGAAGATTTAGCTTCAAATCAATGCGATGTAGAAGGTTTAGCATCAAATCCATGCGGAACAAATGATTTAGCTTCAAATACTTGCGATGTAAGTGATATAGATTCAAATGCAGGGGAAACAAACGAGTTAGCTTCAAATCCATGCGATACACAAGATTTAGCTTCAAATCAATGCGATGTAGAAGGTTTAGCTTCAAATCCATCCGAAACAAATGATTTAGGTTCAGATACTTGCGATATAAGCGATATAGCTTCAAATGCAGGCGAAACAAACGAGATTGCTTCAAAACCATGCGCAACAAATGATTTAGATTCAAATCAATTGCGAAGGTGAAGGCTAATCTTCAAATCCAAGCGAATCACATGACTTAGCTTCAGATAATTGCGATATTACTAATATAGCTTGAAATGCAGGGGAAACAAACGAGTTAGCCTCAAATCCACGCGAAACAAATGATTTAGCTTCAGATACTTGCGATATATGTTATTTATCTTCAAATGCAGAAGAAACAAACGAGCTAGCTTCAACTCCATACGAAACAGATGATTTAGATTCAAATCAATGTTATGTGGAAGGTTTAGCTTCAAATCCATGCAACACAAATGATTTAGCTTCAGATACTTGCAATATAAGTGATACAGCTTCAAATGCAGGCGAAACGAACGAGTTAGCTTCAAATCCATGCGAAACAAATGATTTAGAATACGATACTTGCGACATAACGGATATAGTTTCAAATTCAGGGAATACAAACGAGTTAGATTAAAATCCATGCGAAACACATGATTTAGCTTCAAATCAATGCGATGTAGAAGGTTTAGCTTCAAATCCATGCGAAAAAAATGGTTTAGCATCAGATACTTGCGATATAAGTGATATAGCTTCAGATGCAGTTAAACACACGAGTTAGCTTCAAATCCGTGCAAAACACATGATTAAGCTTCAAATCAATGCTACGTAGAAGGTTTAGCTTCAAATCCATGCAAAACATATGATTTAGATTCAGATACTTGCGATATATGTGATATAGCTTCAAATGCAGGGGCAACAAACGAGATAGCTTCAACTCCATACGAAGCACATGATTTAGCTCCAAATCAATGCGATGTAGAAGGTTTAGCTTCAAATCCGTGCGAAACAAATGATTTAGCATCAGATACTTGCGATATATGTGATATAGCTTCAAATGCAGGGGCAACAAACGAGCTAGCTTCAACTCCATACGAAACACATGATTTAGCTCCAAATCAATGCGATGTAGAAGGTTTAGCTTCAAACCAATGCGATGTGGAAGGTTTAGCTTCAAATCAATGCGACACATATGACATAGCATCAGATACATGCGATATAAGTGATATAGCTTCAAATATAGGAGAAACAAACGTGATTGCTTCAAATCCATGCGCCACAAATGATTTAGCTTCAAATCATTTGCGAAGGTGAAGGCTAAGCTTCAAATCCAAGCAAATCACATGATTTAGCTTCAGATAATTGCGATATTAGTAATATAGCTTGTAATGCAGGGGAAACAAACGAGTTAGCTTCAAATCGATGAATTAGTTACAATACTTGCGATATACTTGTTTACTAGTATTGTATACATGTATACAATACCTATCTATTAAGTGAAGCTAAACCATTTGATTCGTTTGGACTTGATGCTAAGCCTTCTACTTCGCATTAATTTGAAGCTAAATCATGTGATTCGCGTGGATTTGATGCTAACTCGTTTGCTTCGCATGAGGTTGAAGCTAAGTCATCTATATCACAAGTATTTGAAGCCAAACCAATTGTTTCTCATGGATTTGAAACTAAGCCTTCTACTTAGTATTGATTTGAAGCTAAATCATGTGTTTCGCATGGATTTGAAGCTAAACCTTCTAAATCGCATTTATTTGAAGCTAAATCATGTAATTCTCTTGGATTTGAAGCTAACACGTTTGTTTCGTCTGAATTTGAAGTTATATCACTTATATCGCAAGTATCTGATGCTAATTCATTTGTTTCGCATGGATTTGAAGCTAAGCCTTCTACATCGCATATATTTGAAGCTACCTCGTTTGTTTCGTCTGCATTTGAATCTATATCACTTATATCGCAAGTATCTCAAGCTAAATCATTGGTTTCGCATGGATTTGAAGCTAAACCTTCTACATCGTATAGATTTGAAGCTAGCTCGTTTGCTTCGTCGGCATTTGAAGCTTTATCACTTATATCGCAAGTATTTGAAGAAAAATCATTTGCTTTGCATGAATTTGAAGCTAACTCGTTTGTTTCGTTTGCATTTGAAGCTATATCACTTATATCGCAAGTATCTGAAGCTAAATCATTGGCTTCGCATGGATTTGAAGCTATGCCTTCTACTTCGCATCGGTTTGAAGCTAAACGATGTGTATCGCATGGATTTTGAAGCTAACTCGTTTGTTTTGTCTGAATTTGAAGCTATATCACTTATATCCCAAGTGTTTGAAGCTAAATCATTCGTTTCGCATGGATTTGAATCTAAACTTTCTACATCGCATTGATCTGAAGCTAAATCATGTGTGTCGCTTGAATTTGAAGCTAAACCTTCTAGATCTCATTGATTTGAAGCTAAATCATGTGTTTCGCTTGGATTTGAAGCTAACTCGTTTGTTTCGTCTGCATTTGAAGCTATATCACTTATATCGCACGTATCTGCTGCTAAATCAATTGTTTCCCCTGCATTTGAAGCTATATCACTTATATCGCAATTATCTGATGCGGAATCATTTGTTTCGCATGGATTTGAAGCTAATCCTTATAAATCGCATTTATTAGAAGCTAAATCGTGTGATTCGCTTGGATTTGAAGCTAACTCGTTTTTGTTTTGTCTGCATTTGACGCTATATCACTTATGTCGCAAGTATCTCAACCTAAACCATTTGTTTCGCATGTATCTGAAGCTAACTCGTTTGTTGCGTCTGCATGTGAAGCTGTATCATTTATATCGCAAGTATCTGATGCTAAATCATTTGTTTCGCATGGATTTGAAACTAAACCTTCTACATGGCATCGATTTGAAGCTAAATCATGTGTTTCGCTTGGATATGAAGCCAACTCGTTTGTTGCGTCTGCATGTGAAGCTATATCACTCTTAGATCGCAAGTATCTGGAGCTAAATTATTGGTTTCGCATGGATTTGAAGCTAAATCATGTGATTCGCTTCGATTGGAAGCTAAGTCGTTTGTTTCGTCTGCATTTGAAGCTATGCCACTTATATCGCAAGTATCTGAAGCTAAATCATTGGTTTCGCATGGATTTGAAGCTAAACCTTCTACATCGCATTGATTTGCTGCTAAATCATGTGTTTCGCATGGATTTGAAGCTAACTCGTTTGTTTCGTCTGCATTTGAAGCTATATCACTTATATCCCAAGCGTTTGAAAGTAAATTATTTGTTTCGCTTGGATTTGAAGTTAAAACTTCTAAATCGCACTGCTTTGAAGCTAAATCATGTGATTCGCTTGGATTTGAAGCTAACTCGTTTGTTTCGTCTCCATTTTTAGCTATATCACTTATATCGCTATTATATGAAGCTAAATCATTAGTGTCTCATGGATTTGAAGCGAAAAATTCTACATAGCATTGATTTGAAGCTTAATCATGTGTTTTGTATGGATTTGAAGCTAACTCGTTTGTTTCCCCTGCATTTGAAACTATATCACTTATATCGCAACTATCTGATGATAAATCATTTGTTTCGCATGGATTTGAAGCTAACACGTTTGTTTCGTCTGCATTTGAAGCTATATCACTTATATCCCAAGCGTTTGAAAGTAAATTATTTGTTTCGCCTGGATTTGAAGTTAAACCTTTGTGGCGGACCAGACATAAAAAGACACGTCCTTCAAAAGCGGGGTGTACATATGCCTTTTTCGGGTTTTCGCGACGCAAGGCGTACACGCCCCAATAAAACAATAAAATCGTTGGGACACAGCTTCGAACCATAGGTCCCGGATCACCCCGGTCGGAAAATCTTCGGGAAAGGCCTTCGCCCTTCCCAAGGACTTTCCCTTACCAATAAATACGAGGACCTCTCGACCGAGAAGTCAGTTAGCAAGTTTTCCTCCAACTCTCAACGTGTTCATATTTCTGTATCATCCGTCACTCGTTTACCTTTACCTTCTACACACTGTACCTCATCGCCTTTTGTTACAAGTTATATTAAAGTTCTCGTTATATAAAAACCAAAAACTCTCTCGGATTATTTTATATAAACCGTCGCAGTAACCCCTGCGACAAACTGGTGACCCCGACGTGATCCGAGAGTACCGCGAGTGCGTTATAACCGAGAACTTAGCGACTTTTAGTGACATTTCGTTCGGCAACATACGAACTTCGCGACCCGAGTGGTGTTATACAAACTGTGTGAACTTTTTTTTAATACATACGAAATGACGGACGCCAGCCCCATCCAAACTACTGTCTCCGGTGTAGAGGTAAATCAAATTAATATACGCGTACCTAGCTTCACACCCGAGGTACCAGCTATGTGGTTTGCACAACTGGAAGGACAGTTTCTCATAGCGGGAATAAAAAGCGAGAATAAGAAGTTCTGGTACGCAGCCTCGAACTTGGAAACCAAGTACGCAACCGAGGTACAGGATCTAATTATCAACCCGCCAGCTGAAAATCCCTTCAAAATTTTGAAAGAGACGCTCATATCGCGCCTCTCGCAGTCGAACGAATCGCGTCTTCAGCGACTCCTGGAGCGAGAGGAAATAGGGGACCGGAAACCTTCACAGTTTTTGCGGTACCTAAGGGGGCTGGAAAATTCAGTGCCGGACAATATAGTTCGATCTATATGGCTCAACCGGTTGCCGACGCATGTACGAGCAATCCTCGCTACGCACACGGATACGACGTTGGAGAAACTCGGCCTACTGCGTGCAAAACACAGTATCGAGCACCATATTGAAACGACCCCCGGACCGCCTATCTCTCACAAATTCCGACGACTCGCACCGGACCGTTATAAAGCAGCAAAAGCGGAATTTGACCTGCTGCTCAAGCAAGGGATTATTCGACCTTCTAAGAGCCCATGGTCATCACCGTTGCACATGTTCACGAAAAAGAACGGAGAATGGCGCCCTTGCGTCGACTACCGCGGGCTGAATAAACGAACAATTCCGAATAGATATCGAATACGACGCATCGAAGATTTCTCACAAAATCTACACGGGGAAACAATCTTTTCAACCATCGACTTCGTGCGCGCTTACCACCAGATACCGATAGCTGCGGAGGATATTCCAAAAACCGCCGTAATCACACCTTTTGGTTTATTTGAATATTTATACGGATCCTTCGGCCTTTGCGGGTTAGCTCAAACTTTTCAGAGATTTATAGACGAAGTTACGCGAGGTTTGGATTTCGTTTTCGCCTATCTCGACGACTTTTTAATAGCTTCCGCAAACCCGAGCGAACATCTGCAACACCTCGAGATTATTTTCAAAAGATTTAAGGAATATGGCATTGTCATAAACCCAAGCAAATGCGTATTCGGAGCCTCTCAGGTCAAATTTCTCGGCTACCAGGTAGACGAGAAGGGCACTCGCCCACCCGAACATAAGGTCGACGCCGTAAAAAACTTCCCTCAGCCGACAACCGTAAAACAATTACGCCGTTTCCTTGGGATGGTTAACTTCTACCGCCGATTCCTGCCAGCAGCTGCGACACGACAAAAGCCCCTTAACGGCCTACTGACAGGCCCAAAAATGACAGGTAACAAACCTATCAATTGGACCGAAGAGGCCAAACAAGCTTTCGCCGCAATAAAAGAAGGCCTAGCAAACGCCACGCTGTTGGTACATCCAGCAATAAATGCTCCATTATCAATAACTGTGGACGCTTCTGACCACGCGATAGGAGCCGTTTTGCAACAAAGGACAAACAACGATTGGCAACCACTTGGATTTTTCTCTCGCCCCCTGACAAAAACACAAGCTAAGTATAGCGCGTACGATCGCGAGCTTCTCGCTATTTACGAAGCCATAAAGTACTTCATTTACGCTGTAGAAGGCAGAAACTTCACCATATTCGCCGACCACAAACCGCTTACTTATGTTTTTAACCAAAAGAAAGAAAAATCCCCAAGGCAGTTCCGTTACTTTGACTACATTTCACAATTCACATCGGACATAAAACATATTTCGGGCATAAATAATGTAGTCGCAGACGCTTTATCGAGAATCGAAGAAATCGAAGAGATCAATTATTCAGCTCTCGCCGCAGCACAAACCGATGACGAAGAACTACAACATTTATTGCAATCCGATACAAACCTACAACTAAAATCTATTTTCTTTGAACCGTGTAAAGCCAACATCTACTGCGATATTTCTACACAGAGAGCCCGCCCTTATATTGTACCGTCATTTCGCAACAAGGTTTTCCAACAGATCCATGGATTAGCCCACCCAGGTACACGGGCCACCATAAAACTTATTTCAGAAAGGTTTGTGTGGCCATCCATGCGGAAAGATTGAACACAATGGGTTCGAACATGCATACAATGCCAAAAAGCAAAAATATTTAAACACGTGTCTTCACCTATAGGCAAATTTGAAACACCGAGCGCTAGATTCCAGCACATTCATATGGACATAGTTGGCCCGATGACATCCTCAGAAGGTTTCAAGTACTGCGTAACGTGCGTGGACCGATTCACGCGATGGCCCGAAGCCTGGCCAGTGGAAGAAATCGCCGCAGAAGCAGTCGCAAAAGTTTTTATGAACTGGATTAGCCGCTTCGGAGTCCCCGCGAGAATAACAACCGACCAAGGAAGACAGTTCACATCACAGTTATTCAAAGAATCAACCCGTTTGATTGGCGCCTCACACCTTATGACAACTGCATACCACCCGCAAGCCAACGGAATGGTTGAACGATTTCATAGGCAACTCAAAGCAGGAATCATGTGTCATGAAGACAACAAATGGACGCAACGACTTCCTATTGTTCTATTAGGCATTAGATCAGCACCCAAAGAAGATCTACAGGCAAGCTCAACAGAGCTAGTATATGGAGAAAGTGTCCGTTTACCAGGAGAATTTTTCGAAAACCATAAAGTACAGGATACCAATGATTTCGTAAAACAACTACGCCAGCATATCAAGGAAATTAAACCAACAGCTCCAGTTAAAAACGGAGAGAAAAACCCTTTTATTTTTAAAGACCTAGCAACATCGAAACAAGTCTTCGTTCGCCATGACGGGGTAAGAAAACCCTTACATCCACCATACGATGGACCATATACAGTAATCGACCGCGCAACAAAATATTTTACCCTTGATATCGCCGGAAAACATACAAAAATCTTCATCGACCGCCTTAAACCAGCATATTTATTAAAAGATGCCGCAAACAATAATACACAACACAACAAGACTAACCTGCAACCAGAAGTACAAGCACAAGGCACTTCAAACGTACCAACGACAACACGTTCCGGTAGAAGAGTAAAATTTCCAGACTTCTTCGGAATGCCGTTAGCTCACGAACATACTTATTAATATACTCCGATATATCTTGCGTACGCATATTATAAACCATGAAAAGTGCTGTCCACTACTAATACCATTATCAATGTTATAAGCGACATATCCACCCAGTAAAATGTATATATTTTAGATTACCACGTTGACCTTCCATAGGTATAATATTTTTTTTTCTCAACCAATTTTCTACCTTAGCGTTAATCACTGGAAGGGGGGTGAATGTGGCGGACCAGACATAAAAAGACACGTCCTTCAAAAGCGGGGTGTACATATGCCTTTTTCGGGTTTTCGCGACGCAAGGCGTACACGCCCCAATAAAACAGTAAAAACGTTGGGACACAGCTTCGGACCATAGGTCCCGGATCACCCCGGTCGGAAAATCTTCGGAAAAGGCCTTCGCCCTTCCCAAGGACATTCCCTTACCAATAAATACGAGGACCTCTCGACCGAGAAGTCAGTTAGCAAGTTTTCCTCCGACTCCCAACGTGTTCATATTTCTGTATCATCCGTCACTCGTTTACCTTTACCTTCTACACACTGTACCTCATCGCCTTTTGTTACAAGTTATATTAAAGTTCTCGTTATATATAAAACCAAAGAAACTCTCGGATTATTTTATATAAACCGTCGCAGTAACCCCTGCGACAAACCTTCCAAATCGCACTGCTTTGAAGCTAGATCATGTGATTCGCTTGGATTTGAAGCTAACTCGTTTATTTCGTCTGCATTTTAAGCTATATCACTTATATCGCTAGTATATGAAGCTAAATCGTTAGTGTCTCATGGATTTGAAGCGAAAAATTCTACATAGCATTGATTTGAAGCTTAATCATGTGTTTTGTATGGATTTGAAGCTAACTCGTTTGTTTCCACTGCATTTGAAACTATATCACTTATATCGCAACTACCTGATGTTAAATCATTTGTTTCGCATGGATTTGAAGCTAAACCTTCTACATCGCATTGATTTGCAGCTAAATCTTGTGTTTTGCATGGATTTGAAGCAAACTCGTTTGCTTCGTCTGCATTTGAAGCTATATCACTCATATCCCAAGTGTTTGAAGCTAAATCATTTGTTTCGCATGGATTTGAAGCTAAACCTTCTACATCGCATTGATTTGCTGCTAAATCATGTGATTCGCATTGATTTGAAGCTAACTCGATTGTTTTGTCCTCATTTGAAGCTATATCACTTATATCGTAAGTATCTGAACCTAAATCATTTGTTTCGAATGGATTTGAAGCTAAACCTTGTACATCGCATTTATATGAAGCTAAATCATGTGATTCTCTTGGATTTGAAGCTAACTCGTTTGTGTCGTCTGCATTTGAAGCAATATCACTTATATCGCAACCATCTGAATCTAAATCATTGCCTTCGCATGGATTTGAAGCTAAACCTTCTACATAGCATTGATTTGAATCATAATAATGTGTATTGCTTGAATTTAAAGCTAACTAGTTTGTTTCGCCTGCATTCGAAGTTAAACCTTCCACATAGCATTAATTTGAAGTTTAAACATGTGTTTTGCATGGATTTGAAGCTAACTCGTTTGTTTCACCTACAATTGAAGCCATAACACTTATATCGCAACTATCTAAATCTAAATCATTTGTGTCGGATGGATTTGAAGCTAAACCTTATACATCGCATTAATTTTAACTAAATCATTTGTTTCGCATGGAATTGAAGCTAACTAGTTTGTTTCGTCTGCATTTGAAGCTGTGCCACATATATCGCAAGTATCTGAAGCTAAATCATTGGTTTCGCATGGATTTGAAGCTAAACCTTCTACATAGCCTTGATTTGAAGCTTAGTAACGTGTTTTGCTTGGATTTAATGCAAACTCGTTTGTTTCGCCTGCATTTGAAGCTAAACCTTCCATGTAGCATTGATTTGAAGTTTAAACATGTGTTTTGCATGGATATGATGCTAATTCGTTTGTTTCCCCTACAATTGAAGCTATATCACTTATATCGCAAGTATCTAAAGCTAAATCATTTGTGTCGCATGGATTTGAAGCTAAACCTCCTACATAGCATTGATTTGAAGCTTAGTAATGTGTTTTGCTTGGATATGAAGCTAACTCGTCTGTTTCTCCTGCATTTGAAGCTATATCACTTATATCGCAAGTATCTGATGCTGAATCATTTGTTTCGCTTGGATTTGAAGCTATACCTTCTACATTGCATTGATTTGCAGCAAAATCATGTGTTTCGCATGGATATGGTGCTAACTCGTTTGTTTCGTCTGCATTTGAAGCCATGTGACATATATCGCAAGTATCTGAAGCTAAATCATTGGTTTCGCATGGATTTGAAGCTAAACCTTCTACACCGCAATGCTTTACTGCTAAATCATGTGTTTCGCATGGATTTGAAGCTAACTCGTTTGATTTGTCTGCATTTTAAGCTATAACACTTATATCGCTAGTATCTCAAGCTAAATCATTGGTTTCGCATGGATTTGAAGCTAAACCTACTACATAGCCTTGATTTGAAGCTTAGTAATGTGTTTTGCTTGGATATGAAGCTAACTCGTTTGTTTCTCCTGCATTTGAAGTTATATCACTTATATCGCAAGTATCTAAAGCTAAATCGTTGGTTTCGCATGGATTTGAAACTAAACGTTCTACATCGCAATGATTTACTGCTAAATCATGTGTTTCGCATGGATTTGAAGCTAAACCTTCTACATCGCATTGATTTACTGCTAAATCACGTGTTTCGCATGGGCTTGAAGCTATCTCGTTTGTTTCGTCTGCATTTGAAGCTATGTCACTTATATCCCAAGTGTTTGAAGCTAAATCATTTGCTTCGCGTGGATTTGAAGCTAAACCTTCTACATCGCATTGATTTGCATCTAAATGATGTGTTTCCCCTGCATTTGAAGCTATATCACTTATATCCCAAGTGTTTGAAGCTAAATCATTTGTTTCGCATGGATTTGAAGCTAACTCGTTTGTTTCGTCTGCATTTGGAGGTATATCACTTATATCGCAAGTATCTGAAACTAAATCATTTGTGTCGCATGGATTTGAAACTATCTCGTTTGTTTCGTCTGCATTTGAAACTATATCACTTATATCGCAAGTATCTGAAGCTAAATCATTTTTTTCGCATGGATTTGAAGCTAAACTTTCTACATCGCATTGATTTGATGCTAAATCATGTGTTTCGCATAAATTTGAAGCTATCTCGGTTGTTTCGTCTGCATTTGAAGCTATATCACTTATATCCCAAGTTTTTGAAGCTAGCTCGTTTGTTTCCCCTGCATTTGAAGCTATGTCACTTATGTCGCAAGTATCTGAAGCTAAATCATTTGTGTCGCATGAATTTGAAGCTAAACCTTCTACATATCACTGATTTGAAGCTTAATTATGTGTTTTGCATGGATTTGAAGCTAATTAGTTTGTTTCGTCTGCATTTGAAACTATATCACTTATATCGCAAGTATCTGAAGGTAAATCATTTGTTTCGCATGGATTTGAAGCTAAACCTTCTACATCGCTTTGATTTGCAGCTAAATCATGTATTTCGCATGGACTTGAATCTAACTCGTTTGATTCGTCTGCATTTGATGCTATATCGCTTATACCGCAAGTATCTGAAGCTAAATCATTTGTTTCACATGGATTTGAAGCTAAGACATCTAGTTCGAATTGATTTGAAGCTAAATCATGAGTTTCGCATGGATTAGAAGCTAACTCGTTTGTTTCGCCTGCATTTGAAGTTATATCATTTATATCGCAAGTATCTGAAGCTAAATCATTTGTTCCGGATGAATTTGCAGCTAAACCTTCAACATCGCATTGATTTGCAGCTAAATCATGTGTTTCGCATGGATTTGAAGCTAACTCGTTTGTTTCGTCTGCATTTGAAACTATATCACTTATATCGCAAGTATCTGATGCTAAATCATTTTTTTCGCATGGATTTGAAGCTAAACCTTCTACATCGCATTGATTTGAAGCTAATTCATGTGTTTCGCATGGATTGGAAGCTAACTCGTTTGTTTCCCCTGCATTTGAGGCTATATCACTTATATCGCAAGTATCTGAAGCTAAATCATTTGTTTCGCATGAATTTGCAGCTAAACCTTCAACATCGCATTGATTTGCAGCTAAATCATGTGTTTCGCATGGACTTGAAGCTAACTCGTTTGATTCGTCTGCAGTTGAAGCTATAGCCCCTATATCCAAAGTGTTTGAAGCTCAATCATTTGCTTCGCATGGTTTTGAAGCTAATCCTTCTACATCGCATTGATTTGATGCTAAATCATGTGTTTCGCATGAATTTGAAGCTAACTCGTTTGTTCCATCTGCACTTGAAGCTATATTACTAATATCGCAATTATGTGAAGCTAAATCATGTGATTCGCATGGATTTGAAGCTAACTTGTTTGTTTCGTCTGCACTTGAAACTATATCACTTATATCGCAAGTATCTGAAGGTAAATCATTTGTTTCGCATGGATTTGAAGAAGAACCTTCTACATCGCATTGATTTGCAGCTAAATCATGTGTTTCGCAGGGATTTGAAGCTATCTCGGTTGTTTCGTCTGCATTTGAAGCTATATCACTTATATCCCAAGTTTTTGAAGCTAGCTCGTTTGTTTCCCCTGCATTTGAAGCTATGTCACTTATATCGCAAGTATCTGAAGCTAAATCATTTGTGTCGCATGAATTTGATGCTAAACCTTCTACATAGCACTGATTTGAAGCTTAATCATGTGTTTTGCATGGATTTGAAGCTAACTAGTTTGTTTCGTCTGCATTTGAAACTATATCACTTATATCGCAAGTATCTGAAGGTAAATCATTTGTTTCGCATGGATTTGAAGCTAAACCTTCTACATCGCTTTGATTTGCAGCTAAATCATGTATTTCGCATGGACTTGAAGCTAACTCGTTTGATTCGTCTGCATTTGATGCTATATCGCTTATGTCGCAAGTATCTGAAGCTAAATCATTTGTTTCGCATGGATTTGAAGCTAAGACATCTAGTTCGCATTGATTTGAAGCTAAATCATGAGTTTCGCATGGATTAGAAGCTAACTCGTTTGTTTCGCCTGCATTTGAAGTTATATCATTTATATCGCAAGTGTCTGAAGCTAAATCATTTGTTCCGCATGAATTTGCAGCTAAACCTTCAACATCGCATTGATTTGCAGCTAAATCATGTGTTTCGCATGGATTTGAAGCTAACTCGTTTGTTTCGCCTGCATTTGAAACTATATCACTTATATCGCAAGTATCTGATGCTAAATCATTTTTTTCGCATGGATTTGAAGCTAAACCTTCTACATCGCATTGATTTGAAGCTAATTCATGTGTTTCGCATGGATTGGAAGCTAACTCGTTTGTTTCGCCTGCATTTGAAGTTATATCATTTATATCGCAAGTATCTGAAGCTAAATCATTTGTTCCGCATGAATTTGCAGCTAAACCTTCAAAATCGCATTGATTTGCAGCTAAATCATGTGTTTCACATGGACTTGAAGCTAACTCGTTTGATTCGTCTGCATTTGATGCTATATCGCTTATACCGCAAGTATCTGAAGCTAAATCATTTGTTTCGCATGGATTTGAAGCTAAGACATCTAGTTCGAATTGATTTGAAGCTAAATCATGTGCTTCGCATGGATTGGAAGCTAACTCGTTTGTTTCCCCTGCATTTGAGGCTATATCACTTATATCGCAAGTATCTGAAGCTAAATCATTTGTTTCGCATGAATTTGCAGCTAAACCTTCAACATCGCATTGATTTGCAGCTAAATCATGTGTTTCGCATGGACTTGAAGCTAACTCGTTTGATTCGTCTGCAGTTGAAGCTATAGCCCCTATATCCAAAGTGTTTGAAGCTCAATCATTTGCTTCGCATGGTTTTGAAGCTAATCCTTCTGCATCGCATTGATTTGATGCTAAATCATGTGTTTCGCATGAATTTGAAGCTAACTAGTTTGTTTCGTCTGCACTTGAAACTATATCACTTATATCGCAAGTATCTGAAGCTAAATCATTTGTGTCGCATGAATTTGAAGCTAAACCTTCTACATAGCACTGATTTGAAGCTTAATTATGTGTTTTGCATGGATTTGAAGCTAATTAGTTTGTTTCGTCTGCATTTGAAACTATATCACTTATATCGCAAGTATCTGAAGGTAAATCATTTGTTTCGCATGGATTTGAAGCTAAACCTTCTACATCGCTTTGATTTGGAGCTAAATCATGTATTTCGCATGGACTTGAAGCTAACTCGTTTGATTCGTCTGCATTTGATTCTATATCGCTTATACCGCAAGTATCTGAAGCTAAATCATTTGTTTCGCATGGATTTGAAGCTAAGACATCTAGTTCGCATTGATTTGAAGATAAATCATGAGTTTCGCATGGATTAGAAGCTAACTCGTTTGTTTCGCCTGCATTTGAAGTTATATCATTTATATCGCAAGTATCTGAAGCTAAATCATTTGTGTCGCATGAATTTGAAGCTAAACCTTCTACATAGCACTGATTTGAAGCATAATCATGTGTTTCGCATGGATTTGAAGCTAACTAGTTTGTTTCGTCTGCACTTGAAACTATATCACTTATATCGCAAGTATCTGAAGGTAAATCATTTGTTTCGCATGGATTTGAAGCTAAACCTTCTAAATCGCATTTATTTGCAGCTAAATCATGTGTTTCGCAAGGATTTGAAGCTATCTCGGTTGTTTCGTCTGCATTTGAAGCTATATCACGTATATCGCAAGTATCTGATGCTAAATCATTTTTTTCGCATGGATTTGAAGCTAAACCTTCTACATCGCATTGATTTGAAGCTAATTCATGTGTTTCGCATGGATTGGAAGCTAACTCGTTTGTTTCCCCTGCATTTTAGGCTATATCACTTATATCGCAAGTATCTGAAGCTAAATCATATGTTCCGCATGAATTTGCAGCAAAACCTTCAACATCGCATTGATTTGCAGCTAAATCATGTGTTTCGCATGAATTTGAGGCTAACTCGTTTGTTTCGTCTGCATTTGATGCTATATCACTTATATCGCAAGTATCTGATGCTAAATCATTTTTTTCGCATGGATTTGAAGCTAAACCTTCTACATCGCATTGATTTGAAGCTAATTCATGTGTTTCGCATGAATTGGAAGCTAACTCGTTTGTTTCGTCTGCATTTGAAGTTATATCATTTATATCGCAAGTATCTGAAGCTTAATCATTTGTTCCGCATGAATTTGCAGCTAAACCTTCAACATCGCATTGATTTGAAGCTAATTCATGTGTTTCGCATGGATTGGAATCTAACTCGTTTGTTTCCCCTGCATTTGAGGCTATATCACTTATATCGCAAGTATCTGAAGCTAAATCATTTGTTTCGCATGAATTTGCAGCTATACCTTCAACATCGCATTGATTTGCAGCTAAATCATGTGTTTCGCATGGACTTGAAGCTAACTCGTTTGATTCGTCCGCAGTTGATGCTATATCGCTTATATCCCAAGTATCTGAAGCTAAATCATTTGTTTCGCATGGACTTGAAGCTAACTCGTTTGATTCGTCTGCATTTGATGCCATATCGCTTGTATCGCAAGTATCTGAAGCTAAATCATTTGTTTCGTATGGATTTGAATCTAAGACATCTAGTTCGCATTGATTTGAAGCTAAATCATGAGTTTCGCATGGATTGGAAGCTAACTCGTTTGTTTCGTCTGCATTTGAAACTATATCACTTATATCGCAAGTATCTGATGCTAAATAATTTTTTTCGCATGGATTTGAAGCTAAACTTTCTACATCGCATTGATTTGAAGCTAATTCATGTGTTTCGCATGGATTTGAAGCTAACTCGTTTGTTTCGTCTGCATTTGAAACTATATCACTTATATCGCAAGTATCTGATGCTAAATCATTTTTTTGGCATGGATTTGAAGCTAAACCTTCTACATCGCATTGATTTGAAGCTAATTCATGTTTTTTGCAAGGATTGGAAGTTAACTCGTTTGTTTCCCCTGCATTTGAGGCTATAACACTTATATCGCAAGTATCTGAAGCTAAATCATTTGTTTCGCATGAATTTGCAGATAAACCTTCAACATCGCATTGATTTGAAGCTAATTCATGTGTTTCGCATGAATTGGAAGCTAACTCGTTTGTTTCGTCTGCATTTGAAGTTATATCATTTATATCGCAAGTATCTGAAGCTAAATCATTTGTTCCGCATGAATTTGCAGCTAAACCTTCAACATCGCATTGATTTGCAGCTAAATCATGTGTTTCGCATGAATTTGAAGCTAACTCGTTTGTTCCATCTGCATTTGAAGTTATATCATTTATATCGCAAGTATCTGAAGCTAAATCATTTGTTCCGCATGAATTTGCAGCTAAACCTTCAACATCGCATTGATTTGCAGCTGAATCATGTGTTTCGCATGGATTTGAATCTAACTCGTTTGTTTCCCCTGCATTTCAAGATATATAACTTATATCGCAAGTATCTGATGCTAAATCATTTGTTTCGCATGGATTTAAAGCTAACTAGTTTGTTTCGTCTGCACTTGAAACTATATCACTTATATCGCAAGTATCTGAAGCTAGATCATTTTTTTCGCATGGATTTGAAGCCAAACCTTCTACATCGCTTTGATTTCCAGCTAAATCATGTATTTCGCATGGACTTGAAGCTAACTCGTTTGATTCGTCTGCTTTTGATGCTATATCGCTTATACCGCAAGTATCTGAAGCTAAATCATTTGTTTCGCATGGATTTGAAGCTAAGACATCTAGTTCGCATTGATTTGAAGCTAAATCATGTGTTTCGCATGGATTGGAAGCTAACTCGTTTGTTTCCCCTGCATTTGAGGCTATATCACTTATATCGCAAGTATCTGAAGCTAAATCATTTGTTTCGCATGAATTTGCAGCTAAACCTTCAACATCGCATTGATTTGCAGCTAAATCATGTGTTTCGCATGGACTTGAATCTAACTCGTTTGATTCGTCTGCAGTTGAAGCTATAGCCCCTATATCCAAAGTGTTTGAAGCTCAATCATTTGCTTCGCATGGTTTTGAAGCTAATCCTTCTACATCGCATTGATTTGATGCTAAATCATGTGTTTCGCATGAATTTGAAGCTAACTCGTTTGTTCCATCCGCATTTGAAGCTATATTACTAATATCGCAATTATCTGAAGCTAAATCATGTGATTCGCATGGATTTGAAGCTAACTAGTTTGTTTCGTCTGCACTTGAATCTATATCACTTATATCGCAAGTATCTGAAGCTAAATCATTTGTTTCGCATGGATTTGAAGCTAAGACATCTAGTTCGCATTGATTTGAAGCTAAATCATGAGTTTCGCATGGATTAGAAGCTAACTCGTTTGTTTCGCCTGCATTTGAATTTATATCATTTATATCGCAAGTATCTGTAGCTAAATCATTTGTGTCGCATGAATTTGAAGCTAAACCTTCTACATAGCACTGATTTGAAGCATAATCATGTGTTTCGCATGGATTTGAAGCTAACTGGTTTGTTTCGTCTGCACTTGAAACTATATCACTTATATCGCAAGTATCTGAAGGTAAATCATTTGTTTCGCATGGATTTGAAGCTAAACCTTCTAAATCGCATTGATTTGCAGCTAAATCATTTGTTTCGCAAGGATTTGAAGCTATCTCGTTTGTTTCGACTGCATTTGAAGCTATATCACTTACATCCCAAGTTTTTGAAGCTAGCTCGTTTGTTTCCCCTGCATTTGAAGCTATGTCACATATATCGCAAGTATCTGAAGCTAAATCATTTGTGTCGCATGAATTTGAAGCTAAACCTTCTACATAGCCCTGATTTGAAGCTTAATCATGTGTTTCGCATGGATTTGAAGCTAACTAGTTTGTTTCGTCTGCACTTGAAACTATATCACTTATATCGCAAGTATCTGAAGGTAAATCATTTGTTTAGCCTGGATTTGAAGCTAAACCTTCTACATCGCTTTGATTTGCAGCTAAATCATGTGTTTCGCATGGACTTGAAGCTAACTCGTTTGATTCGTCTGCATTTGATGCTATATCGCTTATATCGCAAGTATCTGAAGGTAAATCATTTGTTTCGCATGGATTTGAAGCTAAACCTTCTACATCGCTTTGATTTGCAGCTAAATCATGTATTTCGCAAGGATTTGAAGATATCTCGGTTGTTTCGTCTGCATTTGAAGCTATATCACTTATATCCCAAGTTTTTGAAGCTAGCTCGTTTGTTTCCCCTGCATTTGAAGCTATGTCACTTATATCGCAAGTATCTAAAGCTAAATCATTTGTGTCGCATGGATATGAAGCTAATCCTTCTACATCGCATTGATTTGAAGCTAATTCATGTGTTTCGCATGGATTGGAAGCTAACTCGTTTGTTTCCCCTGCATTTGAGGCTATATCACTTATATCGCAAGTATCTGAAGCTAAATCATTTGTTTCGCATGAATTTGCAGCTAAACCTTCAACATCGCATTGATTTGCAGCTAAATCATGCGTTTCGCATGGACTTGAAGCTAACTCGTTTGATTCGTCTGCAGTTGAAGCTACAGCCCCTATATTCAAAGTGTTTGAAGCTCAATCATTTGCTTCGCATGGTTTTGAAGCTAATCCTTCCACATCGCATTGATTTGATGCTAAATCATGTGTTCCGCATGGATTTGAAGCTAACTCGTTTGTTTTCCCTGCATTTGAAGCTATATTACTAATATCTCAATTATCTGAAGGTAAATCATTTGTTTCGCATGGATTTGAAGCTAAACCTTCTACATTGCTTTGATTTGCAGCTAAATCATGTATTTCGCATGGACTTGAAGCTAACTCGTTTGATTCGTCTGCATTTGAAACTATATCACTTATATCGCAAGTATCTGATGCTAAATCATTTTTTTCGCATGGATTTGAAGCTTAACTTTCTACATCGCATTGATTTGAAGCTTATTCATGTGTTTCGCATGAATTTGAAGCTAACTCGTTTGTTTCGCCTGCATTTGAAGTTATATCATTTATATCGCAAGTATCTGTAGCTTAATCATTTGTTCCGCATGTATTTGCAGCTAAACCTTCAACACCGCATTGATTTGCAGCTAAATCATGTGTTTCGCATGGATTTGAAGCTAACTCGTTTGTTTCGTCTGCATTTGAAACTATATCACTTATATCGCAAGTATCTGATGCTAAATCATTTTTTTCGCATGGATTTGAAGCTAAACCTTCTACATCGCTTTGATTTGCAGCTAAATCATGTGTTTCGCATGGACTTGAAGCTAACTCGTTTGATTCGTCTGCAGTTGAAGCTATAGCCCCTATATCCCAAGTGTTTGAAGCTCAATCATTTGCTTCGGATGGTTTTGAAGCTAATCCTTCTACATCGCATTGCTTTGATGCTAAATCATGTGTTTCGCATGAATTTGAAGCTAACTCGTTTGTTCCATCTGCATTTGAAGCTATATCACTTATATCGCTAGAATCTGGAGCTGAATCATTTGTTTCGCATGGATTTGAAGCTAAACCTTCAACATCGCATTGATTTGCAGCTGAATCATGTGTTTCACATTGATTTGAATCTTACTCGTTTGTTTCCCCTGCATTTCAAGATATATAACTTATATCGCAAGTATCTGATGCTAAATCATTTGTTTCGCATGGATTTGAAGCAAACTAGTTTGTTTCGTCTGCACTTGAAACTATATCACTTATATCGCAATTATCTGAAGCTAAATCATGTGATTCGCATGGATTTGAAGCAAAACCTTCTAAATCGCATTGATTTGCAGCTAAATCATGTGTTTCGCAAGGATTTGAAGCTATCTCGGTTGTTTCGTCTGCATTTGAATCTATATCACTTATATCGCAAGTATCTGAAGGTAAATCACTTGTTCGCATGGATTTGAAGCAATACCTTCTAAATCGCATTGATTTGCAGCTAAATCATGTGTTTCGCAAGGATTTGAAGCTATCTCGGTTGTTTCGTCTGCATTTGAAGCTATATCACTTATATCCCAAGTTTTTGAAGCTAGCTCGTTTGTTACCCCTGCATTTGAAGCTATGTCACTTATATCGCAAGTATCTGAAGCTAAATCATTTGTGTCGCATGAATTTGAAGCTAAACCTTCTACATAGCACTGATTTGAAGCTTAATCATGTGTTTTGCATGGATTTGAAGCTAACTAGTTGTTTCGTCTGCATTTGAAACTATATCACTTATATCGCAAGTATCTGAAGGTAAATCATTTGTTTCGAATGGATTTGAAGCTAAGACATCTAGTTCGCATTTATTGAAGCTAAATCATGAGTTTCGCATGGATTAGAAGCTAACTCGTTTGTTTCGCCTGCATTTGAAGTTATATCATTTATATCGCATGTATCTGAAGCTAAATCATTTGTTCCGCATGAATTTGCAGCTAAACCTTCAACATCGCATTGATTTGCAGCTAAATCATGTGTTTCGCATGGATTTGAAGCTAACTCGTTTGTTTCGTCTGCATTTGAAACTATTTCACTTATATCGCAAGTATCTGATGCTAAATCATTTTTTTCGCATGGATTTGAAGCTAAACCTTCTACATCGCGTTGATTTGAAGCTAATTCATGTGTTTCGCATGGATTGGAAGCTAACTCGTTTGTTTCCCCTGCATTTGAGGCTATATCACTTATATCGCAAGTATCTGATGCTAAATCATTTGTTTCGCATGAATTTGCAGCTAAACCTTGAACATCGCATTAATTTGCAGCTAAATCATGTGTTTCGCATGGATTTGAAGCTAACTCGTTTGTTTCGTCTGCATTTGAAACTATATCACTTATATCGCAAGTATCTGATGCTAAATCATTTTTTTCGCATGGATTTGAAGCTAAACTTTCTACATCGCATTGATTTGAAGCTAATTCATGTGTTTCGCATGGATTTGAAGCTAACTCGTTTGTTTCGTCTCCATTTGAAACTATATCACTTATATCGCAAGTATCTGATGCTAAATCATATTCTTCGCATGGATTTGAAGCTAAACCTTCTACATCGCATTGATTTGAAGCTAATTCACGTTTTTCCCATGGATTGGAAGCTAACTCGTTTGTTTCCCCTGCATTTGAGGCTATATCACTTATATCGCAAATATCTGAAGCTAAATCATTTGTTTCGCATGAATTTGCAGCTAAACCTTCAACATCGCATTGATTTGCAGCTAAATCAAGTGTTTCGCATGGACTTGAAGCTAACTCGTTTGATTCATCTGCAGTTGAAGCTATAGCCCCTATATCCAAAGTGTTTGAAGCTCAATCATTTGCTTCGGATGGTTTTGAATCTAATCCTTCTACATCGCATTGCTTTGATGCTAAATCATGTGTTTCGCATGAATTTGAAGCTAACTCGTTTGTTCCATCTGCATTTGAAGCTATATCACTTATATCGCTAGAATCTGGAGCTGAATCATTTGTTTCGCATGGATTTGAAGCTAAACCTTCAACATCGCATTGATTTGCAGCTGAATCATGTGTTTCACATTGTTTTGAATCTAACTCGTTTGTTTCCCCTGCATTTCAAGATATATAACTTATATCGCAAGTATCTGATGCTAAATCATTTGTTTCGCATGGATTTGAAGCAAACTAGTTTGTTTCGTCTGCACTTGAAACTATATCACTTATATCGCAAGTATCTGCAGGTAAATCATTTGTTTCGCATGGATTTGAAGCTAAACCTTCTACATCGCTTTGATTTGCAGCTAAATCATGTGTTTCGCATGGACTTGAAGCTAACCTCGTTTGTATTCGTCTGCATTTGATGCTATATCACTTATATCCCAAGTATCTGAAGCTAAATCATTTGTTTCGCATGGATTTGAAGCTAAGACATCTAGTTCGCATTGATTTGAAGCTAAATCATGAGTTTCGCCTGGATTAGAAGCTAACTCGTTTGTTTCGCCTGCATTTGAAGTTATATCACTTATATCGCAAGTATCTGAAGCTAAATCATTTGTGTCGTATGAATTTGAAGCTAAACCTTCTACATAGCACTGATTTGAAGCATAATCATGTGTGTCGCATGGATTTGAAGCTAACTAGTTTGTTTCATCTGCACTTGAAACTATATCACTTATATCGCAAGTATCTGAAGGTAAATCATTTGTTTCGCATGGATTTGAAGCTAAACCTTCCAAATCGCATTGATTTGCAGCTAAATCATGTGTTTCGCAAGGATTTGAAGCTATCTCGGTTGTTTCGTCTGCACTTGAGGCTATATCACTTGTATCGCAATTATCTCAAGGTAAATCATTTGTTTCGCATGGATTTGAAGCTAAGCCTTCTACTTCGTATCGATTTGAAGCTAAATGATATGTATCGCATGGATTTGAAGCTAACTCGTTTGAGTCGTCTGCATTTGAAGCTTTATCACTTATATCCCAACTGTTAAGCCTCAATCATTTGCTTCGCATGGATTTGAAGCTAATCCTTCTACATCGCATTGATTTGAAGCTAAATCATGTGTTTCGCATGGATTTGAAGCTAACTCGTTTGTATCCCCAGCTTTTGAAGCTTTATCACTTATATCGCAAGTATCTAAAGCTAAATCACTTGTTTCGCATGGATTTGAACCTAAGCCTTCTACTCCGCATGGATTTAAGCTAAATGATGTGTATCTCATGGATTTGAAGCTACCCCGTTTGATTCGTCTGCATTTGAAGCTATATCACTTATATCCCAATTGCTTGAAGCTAAATCATTTGTTTCGCATGGATTTGTAGCTAAACCTTCTACATCGCATTGATTTGAAGCTAAATCATGTGTTTCGCATGGATTTGAAGCTAACTCGTTTGTTTCGTCTGCATTTTGAAGCTATATCACTTATATCGCAAGTATCTGATGCTAAATCATTTTTTTCGCATGGATTTGAAGCTAAACCTTCTACATCGCATTGATTTGGAGCTAAATCATGTGTTTCGCATGGATTGGAAGCTAACTCGTTTATTTCCCCTGCATTTGAGGCTATATCACTTATATCGCAAGTATCTGAAGCTAAATCATTTGAGTTCGCATGAATTTGCAGCTAAACCTTGAACATCGCATTGATTTGCAGCTAAATCATGTGTTTCGCATGGATTTGAAGCTAACTCGTTTGTTTCGTCTGCATTTTAAACTATATCACTTATATCGCAAGTATCTGATGCTAAATCATTTTTTCGCATGGATTTGAAGCTAAACTTTCTACATCGCATTGATTTGAAGCTAATTCATTGTGTTTCGCATGGATTGGAAGCTAACTCGTTTGTTTCCCCTGCATTTGAGGCTATATCACTTATATCGCAAGTATCTGAAGGTAAATCATTTGTTTCGCATTGGATTTGAAGCAAAACCTTCTAAATCGCATTGATTTGCAGCTAAATCATGTGTTTCGCAAGGATTTGAAGCTGTCTCGGTTGTATCGTCTGCATTTGAAGCTATATCACTTATATCCCAAGTTTTTGAAGCTAGCTCGTTTGTTTCGTCTGCATTTGAAACTATATCACTTATATCGCAAGTATCTGAAGGTAAATCATTTGTTTCGCATGGATTTGAAGGTAAACCTTCTACATCGCTTTGATTTGCATCTAAATCATGTATTTCGCATGGACTTGAAGCTAACACGTTTGATTCGTCTGCAGTTGATGCTATATCGCTTATACCGCAAGTATCTGAAGCTAAATCATTTGTTTCGCATGGATTTGAAGCTAAGACATCTAGATCGAATTGAGTTGAAGCTAAATCATGAGATTCGCATGGATTACAAGCTAACTCGTTTGTTTCGCCTGCATTTGAAGTTATATCATTTATATCGCAAGTATCTGAAGCTAAATCATTTGTTCCGCATGAATTTGCAGCTAAACCTTCAACATCGCATTGATTTGCAGCTAAATCATGTGTTTCGCATGGATTTGAAGCTAACTCGTTTGTTTCGTCTGCATTTGAAACTATATCACTTATATCGCAAGTATCTGATGCTAAATCATTTGTTCCGCATGAATTTGCAGCTAAACCTTCAACATCGCATTGATTTGCAGCTAAATCATGTGTTCCGCATGGATTTGAAGCTAACTCGTTTGTTTTCCCTGCATTTGAAGCTATATTACTAATATCTCAATTATCTGAAGGTAAATCATTTGTTTCGCATGGATTTGAAGCTAAACCTTCTACATTGCTTTGATTTGCAGCTAAATCATGTATTTCGCATGGACTTGAAGCTAACTCGTTTGATTCGTCTGCATTTGATGCTATATCGCTTATATCGCAAGTATCTGAAGCTAAATCATTTGTTTCGCATGGATTAGAAGCTAAGACATATAGTTCGCATTGATTTGAAGCTAAATCATGAGTTTCGCATGGATTAGAAGCTAACTCGTTTGTTTCGCCTGCATTTGAAACTATATCACTTATATCGCAAGTATCTGATGCTAAATCATGTGATTCGCATGGATTTGAAGCTAACTAGTTTGTTTCGTCTGCATTTGAAACTATATCACTTATATCGCAAGTATCCTGAAGGTAAATCATTTGTTTCGAATGGATTTGAAGCTAAGACATCTAGTTCGCATTTATTTGAAGCTAAATCATGAGTTTCGCATGGATTAGAAGCTAACTCGTTTGTTTCGCCTGCATTTGAAGTTATATCATTTATATCGCATGTATCTGAAGCTAAATCATTTGTTCCGCATGAATTTGCAGCTAAACCTTCAACATCGCATTGATTTGCAGCTAAATCATGTGTTTCGCATGGATTTGAAGCTAACTCGTTTGTTTCGTCTGCATTTGAAACTATTTCACTTATATCGCAAGTATCTGATGCTAAATCATTTTTTTCGCATGGATTTGAAGCTAAACCTTCTACATCGCGTTGATTTTGAAGCTAATTCATGTGTTTCGCATGGATTGGAAGCTAACTCGTTTGTTTCCCCTGCATTTGAGGCTATATCACTTATATCGCAAGTATCTGATGCTAAATCATTTGTTTCGCATGAATTTGCAGCTAAACCTTGAACATCGCATTAATTTGCAGCTAAATCATGTGTTTCGCATGGATTTGAAGCTAACTCGTTTGTTTCGTCTGCATTTGAAACTATATCACTTATATCGCAAGTATCTGATGCTAAATCATTTTTTTCGCATGGATTTGAAGCTAAACTTTCTACATCGCATTGATTTGAAGCTAATTCATGTGTTTCGCATGGATTTGAAGCTAACTCGTTTGTTTCGTCTCCATTTGAAACTATATCACTTATATCGCAAGTATCTGATGCTAAATCATATTCTTCGCATGGATTTGAAGCTAAACCTTCTACATCGCATTGATTTGAAGCTAATTCACGTTTTTCCCATGGATTGGAAGCTAACTCGTTTGTTTCCCCTGGCATTTGAGGCTATATCACTTATATCGCAAATATCTGAAGCTAAATCATTTGTTTCGCATGAATTTGCAGCTAAACCTTCAACATCGCATTGATTTGCAGCTAAATCATGTGTTTCGCATGGACTTGAAGCTAACTCGTTTGATTCATCTGCAGTTGAAGCTATAGCCCCTATATCCAAAGTGTTTGAAGCTCAATCATTTGCTTCGGATGGTTTTGAATCTAATCCTTCTACATCGCATTGCTTTGATGCTAAATCATGTGTTTCGCATGAATTTGAAGCTAACTCGTTTGTTCCATCTGCATTTGAAGCTATATCACTTATATCGCTAGAATCTGGAGCTGAATCATTTGTTTCGCATGGATTTGAAGCTAAACCTTCAACATCGCATTGATTTGCAGCTGAATCATGTGTTTCACATTGTTTTGAATCTAACTCGTTTGTTTCCCCCTGCATTTCAAGATAATAACTTATATCGCAAGTATCTGATGCTAAATCATTTGTTTCGCATGGATTTGAAGCAAACTAGTTTGTTTCGTCTGCACTTGAAACTATATCACTTATATCGCAAGTATCTGCAGGTAAATCATTTGTTTCGCATGGATTTGAAGCTAAACCTTCTACATCGCTTTGATTTGCAGCTAAATCATGTGTTTCGCATGGACTTGAAGCTAACTCGTTTGATTCGTCTGCATTTGATGCTATATCACTTATATCCCAAGTATCTGAAGCTAAATCATTTGTTTCGCATGGATTTGAAGCTAAGACATCTAGTTCGCATTGATTTGAAGCTAAATCATGAGTTTCGCCTGGATTAGAAGCTAACTCGTTTGTTTCGCCCTGCATTTGAAGTTATATCACTTATATCGCAAGTATCTGAAGCTAAATCATTTGTGTCGTATGAATTGCTAAACCTTCTACATAGCACTTGATTTGAAGCATAATCATGTGTGTCCTGCATGGATTTGAAGCTAACTAGTTTGTTTCATCTGCACTTGAAACTATATCACTTATATCGCAAGTATCTGAAGGTAAATCATTTGTTTCGCATTGGATTTGAAGCTAAACTTCCAAATCGCATTGATTTGCAGCTAAATCATGTGTTTCGCAAGGATTTGAAGCTATCTCGGTTGTTTCGTCTGCACTTGAGGCTATATCACTTGTATCGCAATTATCTCAAGGTAAATCATTTGTTTCGCATGGATTTGAAGCTAAGCCTTCTACTTCCGTAACGATTTGAAGCTAAATGATATGTATCGCATGGATTTTGAAGCTAACTCGTTTGAGTCGTCTGCATTTGAAGCTTTATCACTTATATCCCAACTGTTAAGCTCAATCATTTGCTTCGCATGGATTTGAAGCTAATCCTTCTACATCGCATTGATTTGAAGCTAAATCATGTGTTTCGCATGGATTTGAAGCTAACTCGTTTGTATCCCCAGCTTTTGAAGCTTTATCACTTATATCGCAAGTATCTAAAGCTAAATCACTTGTTCGCATGGATTTGAACCTAAGCCTTCTACTCCGCATGGATTTAAAGCTAAATGATGTGTATCTCATGGATTTTGAAGCTACCCCGTTTGATTCGTCTGCATTTGAAGCTATATCACTTA
>NW_027477160.1:0-93444 GCF_051020955.1 Megalopta genalis
CCACGCGGTACACATGATGTAGCTTCAAATCAGTACGAAGTAGAAAGATTAGCTTCAAATCCGTGCGGAACAAACGATTGAAATTCAAACACTTCGGATATATGTGATATAGCTTCAGCTGCATGCGAATCAAACGAGTTAGCTTCAAGTCCATGTGAAACACATGATTTAGCCGATAATCAATGCGATGTAGAAGGTTTAACTTCAAATCCATGCAAAACAAATGATTTAGCATCAGATACTTGTTATATAAGTGATACAGCTTCAAATGCAGGTAAAAAAAGAGATAGCTTCAAATCCAAGCGAAACACATGATTTTGCTAGAATGAACGAGAAGTAGAGGGCTTAGAATCAAATCCATGCGAAACGAATGGTTTAGCTTCAATTCCTTGTGAATATAAGTGATATAGCTGCAAATGCAGGCAAAGCAAACGAGTTATCTTCAAATCCATGCGAATCACATGATTTAGCATCAAATCCATGCGAAACGAATGATTTAGATTCAAATACTTGCGAATATAAGTGATATAGCTTCAACTGCATGCGAAACAAACGAGTTAGCTTCAAATCCAAGCGAAACACATGATTTAGATTCAAATCAATGCGTAGTTGAAAGGTCAGCTTCAAATCGTTCGAAGCGTATGATTAAGTTTCAAATACATGCGAATATAAGTGATATAGCTACAAATGCAGGCAAAACAAACGTGTTAGCTTCAAATCCTTGCGAAATAGAAGGCTTAGCATCAAATCCAAGCTACACAAATTATTTAGCTTCATATACTTGCGATATAAGTGAAATAGCTTCAAATGCAGGCGAAACAAACGAGTGATCTTCAAATCCAAGCGTAACACATGATTTAACTTCAAATCAATGCGAAGTAGAAGATTTAGGTTCAAATACATGCGAAACAAATGGTTCAGCTTCAAATACTTGTGATATACATGATTTACCTTCAACTGCATGCGAAACAAACGAGTTAGCTTCAAATCCAAGCGAAACACATGATTTACTTCAAATCAATGCGAAATAGAAGGCTTAGCATCAATCCATGCGACACAAATTATTTAGCTCCAAATACTTGCGATATAAATGATATAGCTTCAAATGCAGGCGGAACAAACGATTTATCTTTAAATACAAGCGAAACACATGATTCAGCTTCAAATCAATGCGAAGTAGATGTCTTAGCATCAAATCATGCGAAACATTTGATTAAGATTCAAGTACTTGCGATATAAGTGATATAGCTTCATATGCAGGCGAAACGAACGAGTTAGCTTCAAATCCATGCGAAACACATGATTTAGCTTCTAATCAATGCGGAGTAGAAGGCATAGCTTCAAATCCATGCGGAACAGATGGTTTAGCTTCAAATGCTTGCGATATAAATGATATATCTTCAAATGCAGGCGGAACAAACCAGTTATCTTCAAATACATGCGAAACACATGATTTAGCTTCTAATCAATGCGAAGTAGAAGGCTTAGCTTCAAATCCATGCGAAACAAATGGGTCAGCTTCAAATACTTGCGATATAAATGATTTAGCTTCAACTCGAATCGTAACAAACGAGTTAGTTTCGAATCCATGCGAAACACAAGATTTAGCTTCAAATTCAAGGCGGTGTAGAAGACTTAGCTTCAAATGCATTCGAAACACATGATTTAGCTTCAAATCAATGCGGAATAGAGGGTTTAGCTTCTAATGCAGGCGAAACAAACGAGTTAGGTTCAAAGCCATGCAAAACGAATGATTTAGCTTCAAATACTTGTGGTATAAATGAAACAGCTTCAAATGCGGGCGAAACAATCGAGTTAACTTCAAATCAATGTCAAGTAGAAGGATTATCTTCAAATCCATGCGAAACAAATGGTTTAGCTTCAAATACTTGTGACATACATGATTTAGCTTCATCTGCATGCGAAACTATCGAGTTAGCTTCAAATCCATGCGAAGTAGAAGGATTATCTTCCAATACATGAGAAACCAATGGTTTAGCTTCAAATACGTGTGATATACATGATTTATCTTCAAATGCAGGCCAAGCAAAAGAGTTAGCTTCAAATCCATGCGAAACACATGATTTAGCTTCAAATTCATGCGAAACACATGGTTTAGCTTAATATTCAAGCGGAACAGATGGTATAGATTCAGAAACTTGAGATAAACATGTTGTAGCTTCAAATGCAGGCGAAACAAACGAGTTGGCTTCAAATCCATGCGAAACACATGATTTAGCTTCAAATCAGTGCGACGTAGAAGGCATAGCTTCAAATCAATGCGAATAAAATGGTTTAGATTCAGATACTTGTGATAAACGTGATTTAGCTTCAACTGCATGGCGAAACAATCGAGTTAGATTCAAATCAATGCGAAGTAGAAGGCTTATCTTCAAATCCATGCGAATCAAATGGTTTGGCTCCAAATACTTGCGTTACAAATGAAATAGTTTCATTTAGCTTCACACCTATACGATGTAGAAGGATTAGCTTCAAATCCATGCGAAACAAATGATTCAGCATCAATTACTTGCGATTTAAGTGATATAGCTTCAAATGAAGGCGGAACAAACGAGTTAGCTTCAAATCCATGCGAAATACATGATTCAGCTTCAAATTCATGCGAAATACATGGTTTAGCATCAAATTCATGCGATAGACATGGTTAGTTTCAAATACTTGTGATATACATGATTCAGCTTAAACTGCATGCGGAATAAACGAGTTAGCTTCAAATCCAAGCGAAACACATGATTTTGCTAGAATGAACGAGAAGTAGAGGGCTTAGAATCAAATCCATGCGAATCGAATGGTTTAGCTTCAAATACATGTGATATACATGATTTATCTTCAAATGCACGCGAAGCAAAAGAGTTAGCTTCAAATCCAAGCGAAACACATAATTTAGCTTCAATTCAATGCGATGTAGAAGGTTTAGCTTAAAAATCCATGCGAAACACATGATTTAGCTTCAAATCAACTCAAAGTACAAGGCATAGATTCAAATCCATGCGAAACAAATGGTTTAGATACAAATACTTGTGATATACGTTATTTAGATTTAACTGCATGCACAACGAACGAGTTAGCTTCAAATCCATGCGAAACACATGATTTAGCTGCAAATCAATGCGATGTAGAAGGTTAAGCTTCAAATCAATAAGAGGTAGAAGGTTTAGCTTCAAATCAATAGAATGTAAAAGGTTTAGCTTCAAATCAATGCGATGTAGAAGGTTTAGCTTAAAATCCATACGAAACACATGATTTAGCTTCAAATCAATTCGAAGGACAAGGCTTAGATTAAAATCCATGCGAAACAAATGATTTAGCATCAAATCAATTCGAGGGACAAGGCTTAGATTAAAATCCATGCGAAACAAATGATTTAGCTTCAAATCAATGCGAAGTAGAAGGTTTATCTTCAAATCCATGAGAAACAAATGGTTTAGCATCAAATACTTGTGATATACATGATTTAGCTTCAACTGCATGCGAAACAAACGGGTTAGCTTCAAATCCAAGCGAAAAACATGATTTAGCTTCAAATCAATGCGATGTAGAAGGATTTGCTTCAAATCAATAAGAGGTAGAAGGTTTAGCTTCAAATCAATAGAATGTAAAAGGTTTAGCTTCAAATCAATGCGATGTAGAAGGTTTAGCTTAAAATCCATACGAAACACATGATTTAGCTTCAAATCAATTCGAAGGACAAGGCTTAGATTAAAATCCATGCGAAACAAATGATTTAGCATCAAATCAATTCGAAGGACAAGGCTTAGATTAAAATCCATGCGAAACAAATGATTTAGCTTCAAATCAATGCGAAGTAGAATGCTTAGCTTCAAATCCATGCGAAACAAATGGTTTAGCTTCAAACACTTGTTGTAAAAGTGATATAGCTTCAAATGCAGACTAATCAAACGAGTTAGCATCAAATCCACGCGGTACACATGATGTAGCTTCAAATCAGTACGAAGTAGAAAGATTAGCTTCAAATCCGTGCGGAACAAACGATTGAAATTCAAACACTTCGGATATATGTGATATAGCTTCAGCTGCATGCGAATCAAACGAGTTAGCTTCAAGTCCATGTGAAACACATGATTTAGCCGATAATCAATGCGATGTAGAAGGTTTAACTTCAAATCCATGCAAAACAAATGATTTAGCATCAGATACTTGTTATATAAGTGATGCAGCTTCAAATGCAGGGTAAAAAAAGGAGATAGCTTCAAATCGAAGCGAAACACATGATTTTGCTAGAATGAACGAAGTAGAGGGCTTAGAATCAAATCCATGCGAAACGAATGGTTTAGCTTCAATTCCTTGTGAATATAAGTGATATAGCTTCAAATGCAGGCAAAGCAACGAGTTATCTTCAAATCCATGCGAATCACATGATTTAGCATCAAATCCATGCGAAACGAATGATTTAGATTCAAATACTTGCGAATATAAGTGATATAGCTTCAACTGCATGCGAAACAAACGAGTTAGCTTCAAATCCAAGCGAAACACATGATTTAGATTCAAATCAATGCGTAGTTGAAAGGTCAGCTTCAAATCGTTCGAAGCGTATGATTAAGTTTCAAATACATGCGAATATAAGTGATATAGCTACAAATGCAGGCAAAACAAACGTGTTAGCTTCAAATCCTTGCGAAATAGAAGGCTTAGCATCAAATCCAAGCTACACAAATTATTTAGCTTCATATACTTGCGATATAAGTGATATAGCTTCAAATGCAGGCGAAACAAACGAGTGATCTTCAAATCCAAGCGTAACACATGATTTAACTTCAAATCAAAGCGAAGTAGAAGATTTAGGTTCAAATACATGCGAAACAAATGGTTCAGCTTCAAATACTTGTGATATACATGATTTACCTTCAACTGCATGCGAAACAAACGAGTTAGCTTCAAATCCAAGCGAAACACATGATTTACTTCAAATCAATGCGAAATAGAAGGCTTAGCATCAAATCCATGCGACACAAATTATTTAGCTCCAAATACTTGCGATATAAATGATATAGCTTCAAATGCAGGCGGAACAAACGATTTATCTTTAAATACAAGCGAAACACATGATTCAGCTTCAAATCAATGCGAAGTAGATTGTCTTAGCAATCAAATCCATGCGAAACATTTGATTAAGATTCAAGTACTTGCGATATAAGTGATATAGCTTCATATGCAGGCGAAACGAACGAGTTAGCTTCAAATCCATGCGAAACACATGATTTAGCTTCTAATCAATGCGGAGTAGAAGGCATAGCTTCAAATCCATGCGAACAGATGGTTTAGCTTCAAATGCTTGCGATATAAATGATATATCTTCAAATGCAGGCGGAACAAACCAGTTATCTTCAAATACATGCGAAACACATGATTTAGCTTCTAATCAATGCGAAGTAGAAGGCTTAGCTTCAAATCCATGCGAAACAAATGGTTCAGCTTCAAATACTTGCGATATAAATGATTTAGCTTCAACTCGAATCGTAACAAACGAGTTAGTTTCGAATCCATGCGAAACACAAGATTTAGCTTCAAATCAAGGCGGTGTAGAAGACTTAGCTTCAAATGCATTCGAAACACATGATTTAGCTTCAAATCAATGCGGAATAGAGGGTTTAGCTTCTAATGCAGGCGAAACAAACGAGTTAGGTTCAAAGCCATGCAAAACGAATGATTTAGCTTCAAATACTTGTGGTATAAATGAAACAGCTTCAAATGCGGGCGAAACAATCGAGTTAACTTCAAATCAATGTCAAGTAGAAGGATTATCTTCAAATCCATGCGAAACAAATGGTTTAGCTTCAAATACTTGTGACATACATGATTTAGCTTCATCTGCATGCGAAACTATCGAGTTAGCTTCAAATCCATGCGAAGTAGAAGGATTATCTTCCAATACATGAGAAACCAATGGTTTAGCTTCAAATACGTGTGATATACATGATTTATCTTCAAATGCAGGCCAAGCAAAAGAGTTAGCTTCAAATCCATGCGAAACACATGATTTAGCTTCAAATTCATGCGAAACACATGGTTTAGCTTAATATTCAAGCGGAACAGATGGTATAGATTCAGAACTTGAGATAAACATGTTGTAGCTTCAAATGCAGGCGAAACAAACGAGTTGGCTTCAAATCCATGCGAAACACATGATTTAGCTTCAAATCAGTGCGACGTAGAAGGCATAGCTTCAAATCAATGCGAATAAAATGGTTTAGATTCAGATACTTGTGATAAACGTGATTTAGCTTCAACTGCATGCGAAACAATCGAGTTAGACTCAAATCAATGCGAAGTAGAAGGCTTATCTTCAAATCCATGCGAATCAAATGGTTTGGCTCCAAATACTTGCGTTACAAATGAAATAGTTTCATTTAGCTTCACACCTATACGATGTAGAAGGATTAGCTTCAAATCCATGCGAAACAAATGATTCAGCATCAATTACTTGCGATTTAAGTGATATAGCTTCAAATGAAGGCGGAACAAACGAGTTAGCTTCAAATCCATGCGAAATACATGATTCAGCTTCAAATTCATGCGAAATACATGGTTTAGCATCAAATTCATGCGATAGACATGGTTAGTTTCAAATACTTGTGATATACATGATTCAGCTTAAACTGCATGCGGAATAAACGAGTTAGCTTCAAATCCAAGCGAAACACATGATTTTGCTAGAATGAACGAGAAGTAGAGGGCTTAGAATCAAATCCATGCGAATCGAATGGTTTAGCTTCAAATACATGTGATATACATGATTTATCTTCAAATGCACGCGAAGCAAAAGAGTTAGCTTCAAATCCAAGCGAAACACATAATTTAGCTTCAATTCAATGCGATGTAGAAGGTTTAGCTTAAAAATCCATGCGAAACACATGATTTAGCTTCAAATCAACTCAAAGTACAAGGCATAGATTCAAATCCATGCGAAACAAATGGTTTAGATACAAATACTTGTGATATACGTTATTTAGATTTAACTGCATGCACAACGAACGAGTTAGCTTCAAATCCATGCGAAACACATGATTTAGCTGCAAATCAATGCGATGTAGAAGGTTAAGCTTCAAATCAATAAGAGGTAGAAGGTTTAGCTTCAAATCAATAGAATGTAAAAGGTTTAGCTTCAAATCAATGCGATGTAGAAGGTTTAGCTTAAAATCCATACGAAACACATGATTTAGCTTCAAATCAATTCGAAGGACAAGGCTTAGATTAAAATCCATGCGAAACAAATGATTTAGCATCAAATCAATTCGAGGGACAAGGCTTAGATTAAAATCCATGCGAAACAAATGATTTAGCTTCAAATCAATGCGAAGTAGAAGGTTTATCTTCAAATCCATGAGAAACAAATGGTTTAGCATCAAATTACTTGTGATATACATGATTTAGCTTCAACTGCATGCGAAACAAACGGGTTAGCTTCAAATCCAAGCGAAAAACATGATTTAGCTTCAAATCAATGCGATGTAGAAGGTTTAGCTTAAAATCCATACGAAACACATGATTTAGCTTCAAATCAATTCGAAGGACAAGGCTTAGATTAAAATCCATGCGAAACAAATGATTTAGCATCAAATCAATTCGAGGGACAAGGCTTAGATTAAAATCCCATGCGAAACAAATGATTTAGCTTCAAATCAATGCGAAGTAGAAGGTTTATCTTCAAATCCATGAGAAACAAATGGTTTAGCATCAAATACTTGTGATATACATGATTTAGCTTCAACTGCATGCGAAACAAACGGGTTAGCTTCAAATCCAAGCGAAAAACATGATTTAGCTTCAAATCAATGCGATGTAGAAGGATTTGCTTCAAATCAATAAGAGGTAGAAGGTTTTAGCTTCAAATCAATAGAATGTAAAAGGTTTAGCTTCAAATCAATGCGATGTAGAAGGTTTAGCTTACAATCCATACGAAACACATGATTTAGCTTCAAATCAATTCGAAGGACAAGGCTTAGATTAAAATCCATGCGAAACAAATGATTTAGCATCAAATCAATTCGAAGGACAAGGCTTAGATTAAAATCCATGCGAAACAAATGATTTAGCTTCAAATCAATGCGAAGTAGAATGCTTAGCTTCAATCCATGCGAAACAAATGGTTTAGCTTCAAACACTTGTTGTAAAAGTGATATAGCTTCAAATGCAGACTAATCAAACGAGTTAGCATCAAAATCCACGCGGTACACATGATGTAGCTTCAAATCAGTACGAAGTAGAAAGATTAGCTTCAAATCCGTGCGGAACAAACGATTGAAATTCAAACACTTCGGATATAGGTGATATAGCTTCAGCTGCATGCGAATCAAACGAGTTAGCTTCAAGTCCATGTGAAACACATGATTTAGCCGATAATCAATGCGATGTAGAAGGTTTAACTTCAAATCCATGCAAAACAAATGATTTAGCATCAGATACTTGTTATATAAGTGATACAGCTTCAAATGCAGGTAAAAAAAAGAGATAGCTTCAAATCCAAGCGAAACACATGATTTTGCTAGAATGAACGAGAAGTAGAGGGCTTAGAATCAAATCCATGCGAAACGAATGGTTTAGCTTCAATTCCTTGTGAATATAAGTGATATAGCTTCAAATGCAGGCAAAGCAAACGAGTTATCTTCAAATCCATGCGAATCACATGATTTAGCATCAAATCCATGCGAAACGAATGATTTAGATTCAAATACTTGCGAATATAAGTGATATAGCTTCAACTGCATGCGAAACAAACGAGTTAGCTTCAAATCCAAGCGAAACACATGATTTAGATTCAAATCAATGCGTAGTTGAAAGGTCAGCTTCAAATCGTTCGAAGCGTATGATTAAGTTTCAAATACATGCGAATATAAGTGATATAGCTACAAATGCAGGCAAAACAAACGTGTTTAGCTTCAAATCCTTGCGAAATAGAGGCTTAGCATCAAATCCAAGCTACACAAATTATTTAGCTTCATATACTTGCGATATAAGTGATATAGCTTCAAATGCAGGCGAAACAAACGAGTGATCTTCAAATCCAAGCGTAACACATGATTTAACTTCAAATCAATGCGAAGTAGAAGATTTAGGTTCAAATACATGCGAAACAAATGGTTCAGCTTCAAATACTTGTGATATACATGATTTACCTTCAACTGCATGCGAAACAAACGAGTTAGCTTCAAATCCAAGCGAAACACATGATTTACTTCAAATCAATGCGAAATAGAAGGCTTAGCATCAAATCCATGCGACACAAATTATTTAGCTCCAAATACTTGCGATATAAATGATATAGCTTCAAATGCAGGCGGAACAAACGATTTATCTTTAAATACAAGCGAAACACATGATTCAGCTTCAAATCAATGCGAAGTAGATGTCTTAGCATCAAATCCATGCGAAACATTTGATTAAGATTCAAGTACTTGCGATATAAGTGATATAGCTTCATATGCAGGCGAAACGAACGAGTTAGCTTCAAATCCATGCGAAACACATGATTTAGCTTCTAATCAATGCGGAGTAGAAGGCATAGCTTCAAATCCATGCGGAACAGAGGTTTAGCTTCAAATGCTTGCGATATAAATGATATATCTTCAAATGCAGGCGGAACAAACCAGTTATCTTCAAATACATGCGAAACACATGATTTAGCTTCTAATCAATGCGAAGTAGAAGGCTTAGCTTCAAATCCATGCGAAACAAATGGTTCAGCTTCAAATACTTGCGATATAAATGATTTAGCTTCAACTCGAATCGTAACAAACGAGTTAGATTCGAATCCATGCGAAACACAAGATTTAGCTTCAAATCAAGGCGGTGTAGAAGACTTAGCTTCAAATGCATTCGAAACACATGATTTAGCTTCAAATCAATGCGGAATAGAGGGTTTAGCTTCTAATGCAGGCGAAACAAACGAGTTAGGTTCAAAGCCATGCAAAACGAATGATTTAGCTTCAAATACTTGTGGTATAAATGAAACAGCTTCAAATGCGGGCGAAACAATCGAGTTAACTTCAAATCAATGTCAAGTAGAAGGATTATCTTCAAATCCATGCGAAACAAATGGTTTAGCTTCAAATACTTGTGGACATACATGATTTAGCTTCATCTGCATGCGAAACTATCGAGTTAGCTTCAAATCCATGCGAAGTAGAAGGATTATCTTCCAATACATGAGAAACCAATGGTTTAGCTTCAAATACGTGTGATATACATGATTTATCTTCAAATGCAGGCCAAGCAAAAGAGTTAGCTTCAAATCCATGCGAAACACATGATTTAGCTTCAAATTCATGCGAAACACATGGTTTAGCTTAATATTCAAGCGGAACAGATGGTATAGATTCAGAAACTTGAGATAAACATGTTGTAGCTTCAAATGCAGGCGAAACAAACGAGTTGGCTTCAAATCCATGCGAAACACATGATTTAGCTTCAAATCAGTGCGACGTAGAAGGCATAGCTTCAAATCAATGCGAATAAAATGGTTTAGATTCAGATACTTGTGATAAACGTGATTTAGCTTCAACTGCATGCGAAACAATCGAGTTAGATTCAAATCAATACGAAGTAGAAGGCTTATCTTCAAATCCATGCGAATCAAATGGTTTGGCTCCAAATACTTGCGTTACAAATGAAATAGTTTCATTTAGCTTCACACCTATACGATGTAGAAGGATTAGCTTCAAATCCATGCGAAACAAATGATTCAGCATCAATTACTTGCCATTTAAGTGATATAGCTTCAAATGAAGGCGGAACAAACGAGTTAGCTTCAAATCCATGCGAAATACATGATTCAGCTTCAAATTCATGCGAAATACATGGTTTAGCATCAAATTCATGCGATAGACATGGTTAGTTTCAAATACTTGTGATATACATGATTCAGCTTGAACTGCAATGCGGAATAAACGAGTTAGCTTCAAATCCAAGCGAAACACATGATTTTGCTAGAATGAACGAGAAGTAGAGGGCTTAGAATCAAATCCATGCGAATCGAATGGTTTAGCTTCAAATACATGTGATATACATGATTTATCTTCAAATGCACGCGAAGCAAAAGAGTTAGCTTCAAATCCAAGCGAAACACATAATTTAGCTTCAATTCAATGCGATGTAGAAGGTTTAGCTTAAAAATCCATGCGAAACACATGATTTAGCTTCAAATCAACTCAAAGTACAAGGCATAGATTCAAATCCATGCGAAACAAATGGTTTAGATACAAATACTTGTGATATACGTTATTTAGATTTAACTGCATGCACAACGAACGAGTTAGCTTCAAATCCATGCGAAACACATGATTTAGCTGCAAATCAATGCGATGTAGAAGGTTAAGCTTCAAATCAATAAGAGGTAGAAGGTTTAGCTTCAAATCAATAGAATGTAAAAGGTTTAGCTTCAAATCAATGCGATGTAGAAGGTTTAGCTTAAAATCCATACGAAACACATGATTTAGCTTCAAATCAATTCGAAGGACAAGGCTTAGATTAAAATCCATGCGAAACAAATGATTTAGCATCAAATCAATTCGAGGGACAAGGCTTAGATTAAAATCCATGCGAAACAAATGATTTAGCTTCAAATCAATGCGAAGTAGAAGGTTTATCTTCAAATCCATGAGAAACAAATGGTTTAGCATCAAATACTTGTGATATACATGATTTAGCTTCAACTGCATGCGAAACAAACGGGTTAGCTTCAAATCCAAGCGAAAAACATGATTTAGCTTCAAATCAATGCGATGTAGAAGGATTTGCTTCAAATCAATAAGAGGTAGAAGGTTTAGCTTCAAATCAATAGAATGTAAAAGGTTTAGCTTCAAATCAATGCGATGTAGAAGGTTTAGCTTAAAATCCATACGAAACACATGATTTAGCTTCAAATCAATTCGAAGGACAAGGCTTAGATTAAAATCCATGCGAAACAAATGATTTAGCATCAAATCAATTCGAAGGACAAGGCTTAGATTAAAATCCATGCGAAACAAATGATTTAGCTTCAAATCAATGCGAAGTAGAATGCTTAGCTTCAAATCCATGCGAAACAAATGGTTTAGCTTCAAACACTTGTTGTAAAAGTGATATAGCTTCAAATGCAGACTAATCAAACGAGTTAGCATCAAAATCCACGCGGTACACATGATGTAGCTTCAAATCAGTACGAAGTAGAAAGATTAGCTTCAAATCCGTGCGGAACAAACGATTGAAATTCAAACACTTCGGATATATGTGATATAGCTTCAGCTGCATGCGAATCAAACGAGTTAGCTTCAAGTCCATGTGAAACACATGATTTAGCCGATAATCAATGCGATGTAGAAGGTTTAACTTCAAATCCATGCAAAACAAATGATTTAGCATCAGATACTTGTTATATAAGTGATGCAGCTTCAAATGCAGGTAAAAAAAGGAGATAGCTTCAAATCGAAGCGAAACACATGATTTTGCTAGAATGAACGAGAAGTAGAGGGCTTAGAATCAAATCCATGCGAAACGAATGGTTTAGCTTCAATTCCTTGTGAATATAAGTGATATAGCTTCAAATGCAGGCAAAGCAAACGAGTTATCTTCAAATCCATGCGAATCACATGATTTAGCATCAAATCCATGCGAAACGAATGATTTAGATTCAAATACTTGCGAATATAAGTGATATAGCTTCAACTGCATGCGAAACAAACGAGTTAGCTTCAAATCCAAGCGAAACACATGATTTAGATTCAAATCAATGCGTAGTTGAAAGGTCAGCTTCAAATCGTTCGAAGCGTATGATTAAGTTTCAAATACATGCGAATATAAGTGATATAGCTACAAATGCAGGCAAAACAAACGTGTTAGCTTCAAATCCTTGCGAAATAGAAGGCTTAGCATCAAATCCAAGCTACACAAATTATTTAGCTTCATATACTTGCGATATAAGTGATATAGCTTCAAATGCAGGCGAAACAAACGAGTGATCTTCAAATCCAAGCGTAACACATGATTTAACTTCAAATCAAAGCGAAGTAGAAGATTTAGGTTCAAATACATGCGAAACAAATGGTTCAGCTTCAAATACTTGTGATATACATGATTTACCTTCAACTGCATGCGAAACAAACGAGTTAGCTTCAAATCCAAGCGAAACACATGATTTACTTCAAATCAATGCGAAATAGAAGGCTTAGCATCAAATCCATGCGACACAAATTATTTAGCTCCAAATACTTGCGATATAAATGATATAGCTTCAAATGCAGGCGGAACAAACGATTTATCTTTAAATACAAGCGAAACACATGATTCAGCTTCAAATCAATGCGAAGTAGATGTCTTAGCATCAAATCCATGCGAAACATTTGATTAAGATTCAAGTACTTGCGATATAAGTGATATAGCTTCATATGCAGGCGAAACGAACGAGTTAGCTTCAAATCCATGCGAAACACATGATTTAGCTTCTAATCAATGCGGAGTAGAAGGCATAGCTTCAAATCCATGCGGAACAGATGGTTTAGCTTCAAATGCTTGCGATATAAATGATATATCTTCAAATGCAGGCGGAACAAACCAGTTATCTTCAAATACATGCGAAACACATGATTTAGCTTCTAATCAATGCGAAGTAGAAGGCTTAGCTTCAAATCCATGCGAAACAAATGGTTCAGCTTCAAATACTTGCGATATAAATGATTTAGCTTCAACTCGAATCGTAACAAACGAGTTAGTTTCGAATCCATGCGAAACACAAGATTTAGCTTCAAATCAAGGCGGTGTAGAAGACTTAGCTTCAAATGCATTCGAAACACATGATTTAGCTTCAAATCAATGCGGAATAGAGGGTTTAGCTTCTAATGCAGGCGAAACAAACGAGTTAGGTTCAAAGCCATGCAAAACGAATGATTTAGCTTCAAATACTTGTGGTATAAATGAAACAGCTTCAAATGCGGGCGAAACAATCGAGTTAACTTCAAATCAATGTCAAGTAGAAGGATTATCTTCAAATCCATGCGAAACAAATGGTTTAGCTTCAAATACTTGTGACATACATGATTTAGCTTCATCTGCATGCGAAACTATCGAGTTAGCTTCAAATCCATGCGAAGTAGAAGGATTATCTTCCAATACATGAGAAACCAATGGTTTAGCTTCAAATACGTGTGATATACATGATTTATCTTCAAATGCAGGCCAAGCAAAAGAGTTAGCTTCAAATCCATGCGAAACACATGATTTAGCTTCAAATTCATGCGAAACACATGGTTTAGCTTAATATTCAAGCGGAACAGATGGTATAGATTCAGAAACTTGAGATAAACATGTTGTAGCTTCAAATGCAGGCGAAACAAACGAGTTGGCTTCAAATCCATGCGAAACACATGATTTAGCTTCAAATCAGTGCGACGTAGAAGGCATAGCTTCAAATCAATGCGAATAAAATGGTTTAGATTCAGATACTTGTGATAAACGTGATTTAGCTTCAACTGCATGCGAAACAATCGAGTTAGACTCAAATCAATGCGAAGTAGAAGGCTTATCTTCAAATCCATGCGAATCAAATGGTTTGGCTCCAAATACTTGCGTTACAAATGAAATAGTTTCATTTAGCTTCACACCTATACGATGTAGAAGGATTAGCTTCAAATCCATGCGAAACAAATGATTCAGCATCAATTACTTGCGATTTAAGTGATATAGCTTCAAATGAAGGCGGAACAAACGAGTTAGCTTCAAATCCATGCGAAATACATGATTCAGCTTCAAATTCATGCGAAATACATGGTTTAGCATCAAATTCATGCGATAGACATGGTTAGTTTCAAATACTTGTGATATACATGATTCAGCTTAAACTGCATGCGGAATAAACGAGTTAGCTTCAAATCCAAGCGAAACACATGATTTTGCTAGAATGAACGAGAAGTAGAGGGCTTAGAATCAAATCCATGCGAATCGAATGGTTTAGCTTCAAATACATGTGATATACATGATTTATCTTCAAATGCACGCGAAGCAAAAGAGTTAGCTTCAAATCCAAGCGAAACACATAATTTAGCTTCAATTCAATGCGATGTAGAAGGTTTAGCTTAAAAATCCATGCGAAACACATGATTTAGCTTCAAATCAACTCAAAGTACAAGGCATAGATTCAAATCCATGCGAAACAAATGGTTTAGATACAAATACTTGTGATATACGTTATTTAGATTTAACTGCATGCACAACGAACGAGTTAGCTTCAAATCCATGCGAAACACATGATTTAGCTGCAAATCAATGCGATGTAGAAGGTTAAGCTTCAAATCAATAAGAGGTAGAAGGTTTAGCTTCAAATCAATAGAATGTAAAAGGTTTAGCTTCAAATCAATGCGATGTAGAAGGTTTAGCTTAAAATCCATACGAAACACATGATTTAGCTTCAAATCAATTCGAAGGACAAGGCTTAGATTAAAATCCATGCGAAACAAATGATTTAGCATCAAATCAATTCGAGGGACAAGGCTTAGATTAAAATCCATGCGAAACAAATGATTTAGCTTCAAATCAATGCGAAGTAGAAGGTTTATCTTCAAATCCATGAGAAACAAATGGTTTAGCATCAAATACTTGTGATATACATGATTTAGCTTCAACTGCATGCGAAACAAACGGGTTAGCTTCAAATCCAAGCGAAAAACATGATTTAGCTTCAAATCAATGCGATGTAGAAGGTTTAGCTTAAAATCCATACGAAACACATGATTTAGCTTCAAATCAATTCGAAGGACAAGGCTTAGATTAAAATCCATGCGAAACAAATGATTTAGCATCAAATCAATTCGAGGGACAAGGCTTAGATTAAAATCCATGCGAAACAAATGATTTAGCTTCAAATCAATGCGAAGTAGAAGGTTTATCTTCAAATCCATGAGAAACAAATGGTTTAGCATCAAATACTTGTGATATACATGATTTAGCTTCAACTGCATGCGAAACAAACGGGTTAGCTTCAAATCCAAGCGAAAAACATGATTTAGCTTCAAATCAATGCGATGTAGAAGGATTTGCTTCAAATCAATAAGAGGTAGAAGGTTTAGCTTCAAATCAATAGAATGTAAAAGGTTTAGCTTCAAATCAATGCGATGTAGAAGGTTTAGCTTACAATCCATACGAAACACATGATTTAGCTTCAAATCAATTCGAAGGACAAGGCTTAGATTAAAATCCATGCGAAACAAATGATTTAGCATCAAATCAATTCGAAGGACAAGGCTTAGATTAAAATCCATGCGAAACAAATGATTTAGCTTCAAATCAATGCGAAGTAGAATGCTTAGCTTCAAATCCATGCGAAACAAATGGTTTAGCTTCAAACACTTGTTGTAAAAGTGATATAGCTTCAAATGCAGACTAATCAAACGAGTTAGCATCAAAATCCACGCGGTACACATGATGTAGCTTCAAATCAGTACGAAGTAGAAAGATTAGCTTCAAATCCGTGCGGAACAAACGATTGAAATTCAAACACTTCGGATATAGGTGATATAGCTTCAGCTGCATGCGAATCAAACGAGTTAGCTTCAAGTCCATGTGAAACACATGATTTAGCCGATAATCAATGCGATGTAGAAGGTTTAACTTCAAATCCATGCAAAACAAATGATTTAGCATCAGATACTTGTTATATAAGTGATACAGCTTCAAATGCAGGTAAAAAAAAGAGATAGCTTCAAATCCAAGCGAAACACATGATTTTGCTAGAATGAACGAGAAGTAGAGGGCTTAGAATCAAATCCATGCGAAACGAATGGTTTAGCTTCAATTCCTTGTGAATATAAGTGATATAGCTTCAAATGCAGGCAAAGCAAACGAGTTATCTTCAAATCCATGCGAATCACATGATTTAGCATCAAATCCATGCGAAACGAATGATTTAGATTCAAATACTTGCGAATATAAGTGATATAGCTTCAACTGCATGCGAAACAAACGAGTTAGCTTCAAATCCAAGCGAAACACATGATTTAGATTCAAATCAATGCGTAGTTGAAAGGTCAGCTTCAAATCGTTCGAAGCGTATGATTAAGTTTCAAATACATGCGAATATAAGTGATATAGCTACAAATGCAGGCAAAACAAACGTGTTAGCTTCAAATCCTTGCGAAATAGAAGGCTTAGCATCAAATCCAAGCTACACAAATTATTTAGCTTCATATACTTGCGATATAAGTGATATAGCTTCAAATGCAGGCGAAACAAACGAGTGATCTTCAAATCCAAGCGTAACACATGATTTAACTTCAAATCAATGCGAAGTAGAAGATTTAGGTTCAAATACATGCGAAACAAATGGTTCAGCTTCAAATACTTGTGATATACATGATTTACCTTCAACTGCATGCGAAACAAACGAGTTAGCTTCAAATCCAAGCGAAACACATGATTTACTTCAAATCAATGCGAAATAGAAGGCTTAGCATCAAATCCATGCGACACAAATTATTTAGCTCCAAATACTTGCGATATAAATGATATAGCTTCAAATGCAGGCGGAACAAACGATTTATCTTTAAATACAAGCGAAACACATGATTCAGCTTCAAATCAATGCGAAGTAGATGTCTTAGCATCAAATCCATGCGAAACATTTGATTAAGATTCAAGTACTTGCGATATAAGTGATATAGCTTCATATGCAGGCGAAACGAACGAGTTAGCTTCAAATCCATGCGAAACACATGATTTAGCTTCTAATCAATGCGGAGTAGAAGGCATAGCTTCAAATCCATGCGGAACAGATGGTTTAGCTTCAAATGCTTGCGATATAAATGATATATCTTCAAATGCAGGCGGAACAAACCAGTTATCTTCAAATACATGCGAAACACATGATTTAGCTTCTAATCAATGCGAAGTAGAAGGCTTAGCTTCAAATCCATGCGAAACAAATGGTTCAGCTTCAAATACTTGCGATATAAATGATTTAGCTTCAACTCGAATCGTAACAAACGAGTTAGATTCGAATCCATGCGAAACACAAGATTTAGCTTCAAATCAAGGCGGTGTAGAAGACTTAGCTTCAAATGCATTCGAAACACATGATTTAGCTTCAAATCAATGCGGAATAGAGGGTTTAGCTTCTAATGCAGGCGAAACAAACGAGTTAGGTTCAAAGCCATGCAAAACGAATGATTTAGCTTCAAATACTTGTGGTATAAATGAAACAGCTTCAAATGCGGGCGAAACAATCGAGTTAACTTCAAATCAATGTCAAGTAGAAGGATTATCTTCAAATCCATGCGAAACAAATGGTTTAGCTTCAAATACTTGTGACATACATGATTTAGCTTCATCTGCATGCGAAACTATCGAGTTAGCTTCAAATCCATGCGAAGTAGAAGGATTATCTTCCAATACATGAGAAACCAATGGTTTAGCTTCAAATACGTGTGATATACATGATTTATCTTCAAATGCAGGCCAAGCAAAAGAGTTAGCTTCAAATCCATGCGAAACACATGATTTAGCTTCAAATTCATGCGAAACACATGGTTTAGCTTAATATTCAAGCGGAACAGATGGTATAGATTCAGAAACTTGAGATAAACATGTTGTAGCTTCAAATGCAGGCGAAACAAACGAGTTGGCTTCAAATCCATGCGAAACACATGATTTAGCTTCAAATCAGTGCGACGTAGAAGGCATAGCTTCAAATCAATGCGAATAAAATGGTTTAGATTCAGATACTTGTGATAAACGTGATTTAGCTTCAACTGCATGCGAAACAATCGAGTTAGATTCAAATCAATACGAAGTAGAAGGCTTATCTTCAAATCCATGCGAATCAAATGGTTTGGCTCCAAATACTTGCGTTACAAATGAAATAGTTTCATTTAGCTTCACACCTATACGATGTAGAAGGATTAGCTTCAAATCCATGCGAAACAAATGATTCAGCATCAATTACTTGCCATTTAAGTGATATAGCTTCAAATGAAGGCGGAACAAACGAGTTAGCTTCAAATCCATGCGAAATACATGATTCAGCTTCAAATTCATGCGAAATACATGGTTTAGCATCAAATTCATGCGATAGACATGGTTAGTTTCAAATACTTGTGATATACATGATTCAGCTTGAACTGCATGCGGAATAAACGAGTTAGCTTCAAATCCAAGCGAAACACATGATTTTGCTAGAATGAACGAGAAGTAGAGGGCTTAGAATCAAATCCATGCGAATCGAATGGTTTAGCTTCAAATACATGTGATATACATGATTTATCTTCAAATGCACGCGAAGCAAAAGAGTTAGCTTCAAATCCAAGCGAAACACATAATTTAGCTTCAATTCAATGCGATGTAGAAGGTTTAGCTTAAAAATCCATGCGAAACACATGATTTAGCTTCAAATCAACTCAAAGTACAAGGCATAGATTCAAATCCATGCGAAACAAATGGTTTAGATACAAATACTTGTGATATACGTTATTTAGATTTAACTGCATGCACAACGAACGAGTTAGCTTCAAATCCATGCGAAACACATGATTTAGCTGCAAATCAATGCGATGTAGAAGGTTAAGCTTCAAATCAATAAGAGGTAGAAGGTTTAGCTTCAAATCAATAGAATGTAAAAGGTTTAGCTTCAAATCAATGCGATGTAGAAGGTTTAGCTTAAAATCCATACGAAACACATGATTTAGCTTCAAATCAATTCGAAGGACAAGGCTTAGATTAAAATCCATGCGAAACAAATGATTTAGCATCAAATCAATTCGAGGGACAAGGCTTAGATTAAAATCCATGCGAAACAAATGATTTAGCTTCAAATCAATGCGAAGTAGAAGGTTTATCTTCAAATCCATGAGAAACAAATGGTTTAGCATCAAATACTTGTGATATACATGATTTAGCTTCAACTGCATGCGAAACAAACGGGTTAGCTTCAAATCCAAGCGAAAAACATGATTTAGCTTCAAATCAATGCGATGTAGAAGGATTTGCTTCAAATCAATAAGAGGTAGAAGGTTTAGCTTCAAATCAATAGAATGTAAAAGGTTTAGCTTCAAATCAATGCGATGTAGAAGGTTTAGCTTACAATCCATACGAAACACATGATTTAGCTTCAAATCAATTCGAAGGACAAGGCTTAGATTAAAATCCATGCGAAACAAATGATTTAGCATCAAATCAATTCGAAGGACAAGGCTTAGATTAAAATCCATGCGAAACAAATGATTTAGCTTCAAATCAATGCGAAGTAGAATGCTTAGCTTCAAATCCATGCGAAACAAATGGTTTAGCTTCAAACACTTGTTGTAAAAGTGATATAGCTTCAAATGCAGACTAATCAAACGAGTTAGCATCAAAATCCACGCGGTACACATGATGTAGCTTCAAATCAGTACGAAGTAGAAAGATTAGCTTCAAATCCGTGCGGAACAAACGATTGAAATTCAAACACTTCGGATATATGTGATATAGCTTCAGCTGCATGCGAATCAAACGAGTTAGCTTCAAGTCCATGTGAAACACATGATTTAGCCGATAATCAATGCGATGTAGAAGGTTTAACTTCAAATCCATGCAAAACAAATGATTTAGCATCAGATACTTGTTATATAAGTGATACAGCTTCAAATGCAGGTAAAAAAAAGAGATAGCTTCAAATCCAAGCGAAACACATGATTTTGCTAGAATGAACGAGAAGTAGAGGGCTTAGAATCAAATCCATGCGAAACGAATGGTTTAGCTTCAATTCCTTGTGAATATAAGTGATATAGCTTCAAATGCAGGCAAAGCAAACGAGTTATCTTCAAATCCATGCGAATCACATGATTTAGCATCAAATCCATGCGAAACGAATGATTTAGATTCAAATACTTGCGAATATAAGTGATATAGCTTCAACTGCATGCGAAACAAACGAGTTAGCTTCAAATCCAAGCGAAACACATGATTTAGATTCAAATCAATGCGTAGTTGAAAGGTCAGCTTCAAATCGTTCGAAGCGTATGATTAAGTTTCAAATACATGCGAATATAAGTGATATAGCTACAAATGCAGGCAAAACAAACGTGTTAGCTTCAAATCCTTGCGAAATAGAAGGCTTAGCATCAAATCCAAGCTACACAAATTATTTAGCTTCATATACTTGCGATATAAGTGATATAGCTTCAAATGCAGGCGAAACAAACGAGTGATCTTCAAATCCAAGCGTAACACATGATTTAACTTCAAATCAATGCGAAGTAGAAGATTTAGGTTCAAATACATGCGAAACAAATGGTTCAGCTTCAAATACTTGTGATATACATGATTTACCTTCAACTGCATGCGAAACAAACGAGTTAGCTTCAAATCCAAGCGAAACACATGATTTACTTCAAATCAATGCGAAATAGAAGGCTTAGCATCAAATCCATGCGACACAAATTATTTAGCTCCAAATACTTGCGATATAAATGATATAGCTTCAAATGCAGGCGGAACAAACGATTTATCTTTAAATACAAGCGAAACACATGATTCAGCATCAAATCAATGCGAAGTAGATGTCTTAGCATCAAATCCATGCGAAACATTTGATTAAGATTCAAGTACTTGCGATATAAGTGATATAGCTTCATATGCAGGCGAAACGAACGAGTTAGCTTCAAATCCATGCGAAACACATGATTTAGCTTCTAATCAATGCGGAGTAGAAGGCATAGCTTCAAATCCATGCGGAACAGATGGTTTAGCTTCAAATGCTTGCGATATAAATGATATATCTTCAAATGCAGGCGGAACAAATCAGTTATCTTCAAATACATGCGAAACACATGATTTAGCTTCTAATCAATGCGAAGTAGAAGGCTTAGCTTCAAATCCATGCGAAACAAATGGTTCAGCTTCAAATACTTGCGATATAAATGATTTAGCTTCAACTCGAATCGTAACAAACGAGTTAGTTTCGAATCCATGCGAAACACAAGATTTAGCTTCTAATCAATGCGAAGTAGAAGGCTTAGCTTCAAATCCATGCGAAACAAATGGTTCAGCTTCAAATACTTGCGATATAAATGATTTAGCTTCAACTCGAATCGTAACAAACGAGTTAGTTTCGAATCCATGCGAAACACAAGATTTAGCTTCAAATCAAGGCGGTGTAGAAGACTTAGCTTCAAATGCATTCGAAACACATGATTTAGCTTCAAATCAATGCGGAATAGAGGGTTTAGCTTCTAATGCAGGCGAAACAAACGAGTTAGGTTCAAAGCCATGCAAAACGAATGATTTAGCTTCAAATACTTGTGGTATAAATGAAACAGCTTCAAATGCGGGCGAAACAATCGAGTTAACTTCAAATCAATGTCAAGTAGAAGGATTATCTTCAAATCCATGCGAAACAAATGGTTTAGCTTCAAATACTTGTGACATACATGATTTAGCTTCATCTGCATGCGAAACTATCGAGTTAGCTTCAAATCCATGCGAAGTAGAAGGATTATCTTCCAATACATGAGAAACCAATGGTTTAGCTTCAAATACGTGTGATATACATGATTTATCTTCAAATGCAGGCCAAGCAAAAGAGTTAGCTTCAAATCCATGCGAAACACATGATTTAGCTTCAAATTCATGCGAAACACATGGTTTAGCTTAATATTCAAGCGGAACAGATGGTATAGATTCAGAAACTTGAGATAAACATGTTGTAGCTTCAAATGCAGGCGAAACAAACGAGTTGGCTTCAAATCCATGCGAAACACATGATTTAGCTTCAAATCAGTGCGACGTAGAAGGCATAGCTTCAAATCAATGCGAATAAAATGGTTTAGATTCAGATACTTGTGATAAACGTGATTTAGCTTCAACTGCATGCGAAACAATCGAGTTAGATTCAAATCAATGCGAAGTAGAAGGCTTATCTTCAAATCCATGCGAATCAAATGGTTTGGCTCCAAATACTTGCGTTACAAATGAAATAGTTTCATTTAGCTTCACACCTATACGATGTAGAAGGATTAGCTTCAAATCCATGCGAAACAAATGATTCAGCTTCAATTACTTGCGATTTAAGTGATATAGCTTCAAATGAAGGCGGAACAAACGAGTTAGCTTCAAATCCATGCGAAATACATGATTCAGCTTCAAATTCATGCGAAATACATGGTTTAGCATCAAATTCATGCGAAAGACATGGTTAGTTTCAAATACTTGTGATATACATAATTTAACTTCATCTGCAAGCGAAACAAACTCGTTAGCTTCAAATCCATGCGAAACACATGATTTAGTTTCAAATTAATGCGAAGTAGAAGATATAGCTTCAAATCCATGCGAAACAATTGGTTTAGCTTCAAATACTTGTGATATACATGATTCAGCTTGAACTGCATGCGGAACAAACGAGTTAGCTTCAAATCCAAGCGAAACACATGATTTTGCTAGAATGAACGAGAAGTAGGGGGCTTAGAATCAAATCCATGCGAATCGAATGGTTTAGCTTCAAATACATGTGATATACATGATTTATCTTCAAATGCACGCGAAGCAAAAGAGTTAGCTTCAAATCCAAGCGAAACACATAATTTAGCTTCAAATCAATGCGATGTAGAAGGTTTAGCTTAAAAATCCATGCGAAACACATGATTTAGCTTCAAATCAACTCAAAGTACAAGGCATAGATACAAATCCATGCGAAACAAATGGTTTAGATACAAATACTTGTGATATACGTTATTTAGATTTAACTGCATGCACAACGAACGAGTTAGCTTCAAATCCATGCGAAACACATGATTTAGCTGCAAATCAATGCGATGTAGAAGGTTTAGCTTCAAATCAATAAGAGGTAGAAGGTTTAGATTCAAATCAATAGAATGTAAAAGGTTTAGCTTCAAATCAATGCGATGTAGAAGGTTTAGCTTAAAATCCATACGAAACACATGATTTAGCTTCAAATCAATGTGATGTAGAAGGTTCAGCTTCAAATCCATGCGACACATATGATTTAGCTTCAAATACTTGCGATATAAGTGATATAGCTTCAAAAGCTGGAGGAACAAACGAGGTGGCTTCAATTCCATGCGAAACAAATGATTTAGCTTCAAATCAATGCGAAGTAGAAGGCATAGCTTCAAATCCATGCGAAACAAATGGTTTAGCTACAAATACTTGTGATATACATTATTTAGCTACAACTGCATGCGAAACTAACGAGTTAGCTTCGAATCCATACGAAACACACGATTTATCTTCAAATCAATGCGATGTAGAAGGTTTGCTTCAAATCTATAAGAGGTAGATGGTTTAGCTTCAAATCAATGGAATATAGAATGCTTAGCATCAAATAAATGCGATGTAGAAGGTTTAGCTTCAAATCCATGCGATACACAAGATTTAGCTTCAAATCAATGCGATGTAGAAGGTTCAGCTTCAAATCCATGCGACACATATGATTTAGCTTCAAATACTTGCGATATAAGTGATATAGCTTCAAAAGCAGGAGGAACAAACGAGGTAGCTTCAATTCCATGCGAAACAAATGATTTAGCTTCAAATCAATGCGATGTAGAAGGTTTAGCTTCAAATCCATGCGATACACAAGATTTAGCTTCAAATCAATGCGATGTAGTAGGTTCAGCTTCAAATCCATGCGACACATATGATTTAGCTTCAAATACTTGCGATATAAGTGATATAGCTTCAAAAGCAGGAGGAACAAACGAGGTAGCTTCAATTCCATGCGAAACAAATGATTTAGCTTCAAATCAATGCGAAGTAGAAGGCGTAGCTTCAAATCCATGCGAAACAAATGGTTTAGCTACAAATACTTGTGATATACATTATTTAGCTACAACTGCATGCGAAACTAACGAGTAAGCTTCAAATCTATGCGATACACACGATTTATCTTCAAATCAATGCGATGTAGAAGGTTTAGCTTCAAATCCATGCGATACACAAGATTTAGCTTCAAATCAATGCGATGTAGTAGGTTCAGCTTCAAATCCATGCGACACATATGATTTAGCTTCAAATACTTGCGATATAAGTGATATAGCTTCAAAAGCAGGAGGAACAAACGAGGTAGCTTCAATTCCATGCGAAACAAATGATTTAGCTTCAAATCAATGCGAAGTAGAAGGCGTAGCTTCAAATCCATGCGAAACAAATGGTTTAGCTACAAATACTTGTGATATACATTATTTAGCTACAACTGCATGCGAAACTAACGAGTAAGCTTCAAATCTATGCGATACACACGATTTATCTTCAAATCAATGCGATGTAGAAGGTTTAGCTTCAAATCCATGCAATACACAAGATTTAGCTTCAAATCAATGCGATGTAGTAGGTTCAGCTTCAAATCCATGCGAAACAAATGATTTAGCTTCAAATCAATGCGAAGTAGAAGGCGTAGCTTCAAATCCATGCGAAACAAATGGTTTAGCTACAAATACTTGTGATATACATTATTTAGCTACAACTGCATGCGAAACTAACGAGTAAGCTTCAAATCTATGCGATACACACGATTTATCTTCAAATCAATGCGATGTAGAAGGTTTAGCTTCAAATCCATGCGATACACAAAATTTAGATTCAAATGAATGCGATGTAGTAGGTTCAGCTTCAAATCCATGCGACACATATGATTTAGCTTCAAATACTTGCGATATAAGTGATATAGCTTCAAAAGCTGTAGGAACAAAAAGGTAGCTTCAAATCCATGCGAAACACATGATTCAGCTGCAAATCAATGCGATGTAGAAGATTTAGCTTCAAATCCATGCGAAACACATTATTTAGCTGCAAATCAGTGCGAAGTAGAAGGCTCGGGTTCAAATCAATGCGATTCAAATGGTTTATCTTCAAATACTTGTGAAAGACATGATTTAGCTTCAACTGCATGCGAAACACATGATTTAGCTTCAAATCAATGCGATGTAGAAGGTCTTGCTTCAAATCCATGCGAAACGAATGATTTAGCTTGTAATACTTGCGAATATAAGTGATATAGCTTCAAATCAATGCGAAGTAGAAGGTTTATCTTCAAATCCATGAGAGACAAATGGTTTAGCATCAAATACTTGTGATATACATGATTTAGCTTCAAATGCAGGCGATACAAACGAGTTAGCTTCAAATCCAAGCAAAACACATGATTTAGCTTCAAATCAATGCGAAGTAGAAGGATTTGCTTATAATCCATGCGAAACAAATGATTTAGCTTCAAATACTTGCGATATAAATGATTTAGCTGCAACTCGAAACGAAACAAGCGAGTTAGCTTCAAATCCGTGCGAAACAGATGATTTAGATTCAAATCAATGCGAAGTAGAATGCTTAGCTTCAAATCAATGAGAAACAAATGCGTTAGCTTCAAATACTTGTGATATACATGATTTAGCTTCAAATGCTGGCGAAACAAACGAGTTAGCTTCAAATCCATGCGAAACAAATGATTTAGCTTCAGATAATTGCGATATAATTGATATAACTTCAAATGAAGACGAAACAAACGAGCTAGATTCAACTCCAAGCGAAACATATGATATAGCTTCATATGCATGCTTAAGACAAGATTTAGGTTCAAATTCGTGTGAAACACATGGTTTAAATTCAAATTCATGCGGTACGAATGATTTAGCTTCAACTACTTGCGAATAGAAGCGATACAGCTTCAAATGCATACGAAACAAACGAGTTAGTTCCAAATCCAAGCGAAACACATTATTTAGCTTCAAATCAATGCGAAGTAGACGACTTAGCTTCAAATCCATGCGGAACAAATTGTTCGGCTTCAAGTACTTGCGATATAAGTGATATAGCTTCAAATGCAGGCGAAACAAACGAGTCCGCTTCAAATCCATGCGTAACACATGATTTAGCTTCAAATGCAGGCGCAACAAAGGAGTTAGCTTCAAAATCCATGCGAAACACATTATTTCGCTACAAATCAATGCGAAGTAGAAGTCTTAGAATCAAATCCATGCGAAACAAATGATTTAGCATCAAGTACTTAGGATATGAATGATATAGCTTCAAATGGAGGCGAAAGAAACGTGGTAGCTTCAAATCCATGCAAAACACATGATTATGCTTCAAATCCATGGGAAACAAATGATTAAGCTTCAAATGCATGCGAGACACATTATTTCGCTTCAAATCAATGCGAAGTAGAAGACTAGCTTCAAATCCATGCGAAATACATGATATAGCTTCAAATCAATGCGATGTAGAAGGCTTAGCTTCAAATCCAAGCGAAACATACGATTTAGCTTCAAATACTTGCGATATAATTGATATAGCTTAAAATGCAGGCGAAACAAACGAGTTAGCTACAAATCCATCTGAAACACATGATTTAGCTTCAAATCAATATGAAGTAGAAGGCTTAGCTTCAAATCCATGCGACACAAATGAATTAGCTTCAAATACTTGCGATATAAGCGATATAGCTTCAAATGCAGACGAAACAAATGAGTTAGCTACAAATCCATGTGAAACACATGATTTAGATTCAAATTCATGCGAAACACATGGTTTAGCTTCAAATCAATGCGAAGTAGAAGGTTTAACTTCAAATGAAGGCGAAGCAACTGGTTTAGTTTCAAATGCTTGTTATATACATAATCCAAGCGAAACACATGATTCAGCTTCAAATCAATGCGAAGTAGAAGGCTTGGCTTCAAATCCATTCGAAACGAATGATTTAGCTTCAAATACTTGCCTTATAAATGAAATAGCTTCAAACGCCGGTGAAACAAACGAGTTAGCTTCAAATCCATGCAAAACACATGATTAAGCTTCAAATGCTTGTAAACACTTGATTTAGGTTCAAATTCATAGGCAACACGTGGTTTAGCATCACATACATGCGAATCAAATTGTTTAGATTCAGACACTTATGATATACATGATTCAGTTTCAACTGCATGCGAAACAAACGAGTTAGCTTCAAATCCATGCGAAACACTTGATTTAGCTTCAAATCAATGCGATGTTGATGGTTTAGCTTCAAATCCATGAGAAACAAATGATTTTGCTTCACATACTTGCGATATAAATGATATAGCTTCAAATGCAAGCGAAATAAACGAGTTAGATTCAAATCCATGCCAAACACATTATTTAGCTTCAAATCAATGCGAAGTAGAAGGATTAGCTTCAAATCCGTGCGGAACAAACGATTGAACTTCAAACACTTCGGATAAAGGTGATATAGCTTCAGCTGCATGCGAATCAAAGGAGTTAGCTTCAAGTCCATGGGAAACACATGATTTAGCTGCAAATCAATGCGATGTAGAAGGTTTAACTTCACATCCATGCGACACAAATGATTTAGCGTCAGATACTTGCGATATAAGTGATATAGCATCAAATGCAGAGGAAACAAACGAGTTAGCTTCAAATTCATGCAAAGCACACGATTAAGTTTCAAATCAATGATATGTAGAAGGTTTAGCTTAAAAAACAATGCGACACAAATGATTTAGCTTCAGATACTTGCGATATGAGTGATATAACTTCAAATACAGGCGAAACAAACGAGTTAGCTTTAAATCCATGCGAAACACATGATTCAGCTGCAAATCAATGCGATGTAGAAGGTTTAGCTTCAAATCCATGTCAAACACATATGATTTAGCTTCAGATACTTGCGATATAAGTGATAGAGCTTCAAAAGCTGTAGGAACAAACGAGGAAGCTTCAATTCCATGCGAGACACATGATTTAGCTTCAAATTAATGCGATGTAGTAGGTTCAGCTTCAAATCCATGCGATATAAGTGATATAGCTTCAAAAGCAGGAGGAACAAACGAGGTAGCTTCAATTCCATGCGAAACAAATGATTTAGCTTCAAATCAATGCGAAGTAGAAGGCGTAGCTTCAAATCCATGCGAAACAAATAGTTTAGCTACAAATACTTGTGATATACATTATTTAGCTACAACTGCATGCGAAACTAACGAGTTAGCTTCAAATCCATGCGAAACACACGATTTATCTTCATATCAAAGCGATGTAGAAGGTTTTGCTTCAAATCCATACGAAACACATGATTTAGCTTCAAATCAATTCGAAGGACAAGGCTTAGGTTCAAATCCATGCGAAAGAAATGTTTTAGCTTCAAATCAATGCGATGTAGAAGGTTTAGCTTCAAATCCATGCGATACACTAGATTTAGCTTCAAATCAATGCGATGTAGAAGGCGTAGCTTCAAATCCACGCGAAACAAATGGTTTAGCTACAAATACTTGTGATATACATTATTTAGATACAACTGCATGCGAAACTAACGAGTCAGCTTCAAATCTATGCGAAACACATGATTCAGCTGCAAATCAATGCGATGTAGAAGGTTTATCTTCAAATCCATGCCAATCACATGATTTAGAATCAAATCCATGGGATGTACAAGGTTTAGCTTCAAAACCATGCGAAACACATTATTTATTTGCAAATCAGTGCGAAGTAGAATGCTCGGGTTCAAATCAATGCGATTCAAATGGTTCATCTTCAAATACTTGCGAAAGACATGATTTAGCTTCAACTGCAAGCGAAACACATGATATATCTTCAAATCAATGCGATGTAGAAGGTTTAGCTACAAATCCATGCGATACACAAGATTTAGCATCAAATCAATCCGATGTAGAAGCTTTAGCTTCAAATCAATTAGAGGTAGAAGGTTCAGCTTCAAATCAATAGAATATAGAAGGTTTAGCATCAAATCATTGCGATGTAGAAGGTTTAGCATCAAATCCTTGCGAAACGAATGATTTAGCTTCAAACACTTGGGATATAAGTGACATAGCTTCAAATGCAAAAGAATCAAACCAGTTAGCATCGAAATCCATGCGAGGCACGTGATTTTGCTTCGAATCAATGCGAAGTAAAAGGCTAAGCTTTAAATTAATGCAAAAAAATGATTTAGCTTCAGATGCTTGCGATATAAGTGATATAGCTTCAAATGCTGACGAAACAAACGGGTTAGCTTCAACTCAATGCGAAACACATGATTTAGCTTCAAATCAATAAGATGTAGCAGGTTTAGATTCAAATCAATGCGATGTAGAAGGTTTAGCTTCAAAGCCATGCGACATAAATGATTTAGCATCAGATACATGCGATATAAGAGATATAGTTTCAAATGCATGCGGTACAAACGAGTTAGCATCAAATCCATGCGAAACACATGAATAAGCTTCACGTCAAAAAGCGATGTAGATGGTTTGCTTCAAATCCATGCGATACACAAGATTTAGCTTCAAGTCAATGCGATGTAGTAGGTTGAGCTTCAAATCCATGCGATATAAGTGATATAGCTTCAAAAGTAGGAGGAACAAGCGAGGTAACTTCAATTCCATGCGAAACAAATGATTTAGCTTCAAATAAATTCGAAGTAGAAGCTTTAGCTTCAAATCAATAAGGGGTAGAAGGTTTAGCTTCGAATCAATAGAATATAGAAGGTTTAGCTTCAAATCAATGCGATGTAGAAGGTTTAGCTTCAAATCCGTTCGAAACATATGATTTAGCTTCAAATCAATTCGAAGGAAAAGGCGTAGATTCAATTCATTGCGAAGCATATGATTTAGCTTCAAATGAATGCGAAGTAGAAGGCTTATCTTCAAATCCATGCGAATCAAATGGTTTAGCTACAAATACTTGTGATATACATTATTTGGCTACAACTGCATGCGAAACAAACGAGTTAGCTTCAAATCCATGCGATACACATGATTTAGCTTCATATCAATGCGATGTGGAAGGTTTAGCTTCAAATCCATGCGATACACAAGATTTAGCTTCAAATCAATGCGATGTAGTAGGTTCAGCTACAAATCCATGCGACACATATGATTTAGCTTCAGATACTTGCGATATAAGTGATATAGCTTCAAAAGCTGTAGGAACAAACGAGGTAGCTTCAATTCCATGCGAGACACATGATTTAGCTTCAAATCAATGCGATGTAGAAGGTTTAGTTTCAAATCCATACGAAACACATGATTTAGCTTCAAATCAATTCGAAGGACAAGGCTTAGATTCGAATCCATGCGAAACGAATGATTTAGCTTCAAATGAATGCGAAGTAGAAGGCTTATCTTCAAATCCATGCGAATCAAATGGTTTAGCTACAAATACTTGTGATATACGTTATTTAGATTTAACTGCATGCGCAAAGATCGAGTTAGCTTCAAATCCATGCGAAACACATGATTTAGTTGCAAATCAATGCGATGAACGAGGTTTACCTTCAAATTCATGCGAAACAAATGATATAGCTTCAAACACTTGTGATGTAAGTGATATAGCTTCAAATGGAGACTAATCAAACGAGTTAGCTTCAAAATCCACGCGATACACTTGATTTAGCTTCAAATCAATGCGATGTAGAAGCTTTAGCTTCAAATCGATGCAAAACACGTGATTTAACTTCCAATTAATGCGAAGTAGAAGGCTTAGCTTCATTTCCACGCGAATCAAATGGTTTAGCTTCAAATACTTGTGATATACATTATTTAGCTACAACTGCATGCGAAACAAATGACTTAGCTTCAGATACATGCGATATAAGTGATATAGCTTCAACTCAATGCGAAACACTTGATTTAGCTTCAAATCAATAAGATGTAGCAGGTTTAGATTCAAATCAATGCGATGTAGAAGGTTTAGCTTCAAATCCATGCGAAACAAATGATTTAGCATGAGATACTTGTTATATAAGTGATATAGCTTCAAATGAAGGGGAAACAAACGAGATAGCTTCAAATCCAAGCGAAACACATGATTTAGCTTCAAATCAATGCGATGTAGAAGGTTTAGCTCCAAATCAATGCGATACACAAGATTTAGCTTCAAATCAATGCGATGTAGTAGGTTCAGCTTCAAATCCATGCGATATAAGTGATATAGCTTCAAAAGCAGGAGGAACAAACGAGTTAGCTTCAAATCCATGCGAAACACACGATTTATCTTCAACTCAATGCGATGTCGAAGGTTTAGCTTCACAACAATAAGAGGTAGAAGGTTTAGCTTCAAATCAATAGAATGTAGAAGGTTTCGCTTCAAATCAATGCGATGTAGAAGGTTTAGCTTCAAATCCATACGAAACACATGATTTAGCTTCAAATCAATTCGAAGGGCAAGGCTTAGATTCAAATCCATGCGATACAAATGATTTAGCTTCAAATAAATGCGATGTAGAAGATTTAGCTTCAAATCCATGCGATACACAAGATTTAGCTTCAAATCAATGCGATGTAGTAGGTTCAGCTTCAAATCCATGCGGCACATATGATTTTGCTTCAAATACTTGCGATAGAAGTGACATAGTTTCAAATGGAGGCGAAACGAACGAGTTAGCTTCAAATCCATGCGAGACACATGATTTAGCTTCTAATCAATGCGATGTAGAAAGTTTAACTACAAATCCACGCGAAACAAATGATTTAGCTTCAAACACTTGGGGTATAAGTGATATAGCTTCAAATGCACACTAATCAAATGAGTTAGCTTCAAAATCCACGCGATACACATGATTTAGCTTCAAACACTTGCGATATAAGTGATGTAGATTCAACTGCAGGCAAAACGAACGAGTTAGCTTCAAATCCATGCGAAACACATGATTTAGCTGCAAATCAATGTGATGTAGAAGGTTTAGCTTCAAATCCCTGCGATACACAAGATTTAGCTTCAAATCAATGCGATGTAGAAGGTTCAGCTTCAAATCCATATGACACATATGATTTAGCTTCAAATACTTGCGATATAAGTGTTATAGCTTCAAAAGCTCGAGGAACAAACGAGGTGGCTTCAATTCCATGCGAAACAAATGATTTAGCTTCGAATCAATGCGAAGTAGAAGGCTTGGCTTCAAATCCATGCAAAACAAATGGTTTAACTACAAATACTTGTGATATACATTATTTAGCTACAACTGCATGAGAAACAAACGAGTTAACTTCAAATCCATGCGATACACATGATTTAGCTTCAAATGAATGCGATGTAGAAGGTTTAGCTTCAAATCCATGTGACACATATGATTTAGCTTCAAATACTTGCGATATAAGTGTTATAGCTTCAAAAGCTGGAGGAACAAACGAGGTGGCTTCAATTCCATGCGAAACAAATGATTTAGTTTCAAATCAATGCGAAGTAGAAGGCGTAGCTTCAAATCAATGCGATACACAAGATTTAGCTTCAAATCAATGCGATGTAGAAGGTTCAGCTTCAAATCCATGTGACACATATGATTTAGCTTCAAATACTTGCGATATAAGTGTTATAGCTTCAAAAGCTGGAGGAACAAACGAGGTGGCTTCAATTCCATGCGAAACAAATGATTTAGCTTCAAATCAATGCGAAGTAGAAGGCTTGGCTTCAAATTCATGCAAAACAAATGGTTTAACTAAAAATGCTTGTGATATACATTATTTAGCTACAACTGCATGCGAAACAAACGAGTTAACTTCAAATCCATGCGATGCACATGATTTAGCTTCAAATCAATGCGATATAGAAGGTTTAGCTTCAAATCCATGCAAAACACGTGATTTATCTTCCAATTAATGCGAAGTAGAAGGCTTAGCTTCAAATCCATGCGAATCAAATGGTTTAGCTTCAAATACTTGTGATATACGTTATTTAGATTTAACTGCATGCGCAACGAACGAGTTAGCTTCAAATCCATGCGAAACACATGATTTATCTGCAAATCAATGCGATGAAGAAGGTATAGCTTCAAATCCATGCGAAACAAATGAAATAGCTTCAAACACTTGTGGTGTAAGTGACATAGCTTCAAATGAAGACTAATCAAACGAGTCAGCTTCAAAATCCACGCGATACACATGATTTAGCTTCAAATACTAGCGATATAAGTCATGTAGATTCAACTGCAGGCGAACCGAACAAGTTAGTTTCAAATCCATGCGAAACACATGATTGAGCTTCAAATCAATGCGATGTAGAAGGTTCAGCTTCAAATACATGCAAAACACGTGATTTATCTTCCAATTAATGCGAAGTTGAAGGCTTAGCTTCAAATCCATGCAAAACAAATGGTTTAGCTGCAAATGCTTGTGATATACATTATTTAGCTACAACTGCATGCGAAACAAACGAGTTAGCTACAAATCCATGCTATATACATGATTTAGCTTCAAATCAATGCGACGTAGAAGGTTTAGATCAAATCCATGCGAAACACATGATTTAGCTTCAAATCAATGCGATGTGGAAGGTTTAGCTTCAAATCCATGCAAAACACGTGATTTACCTTCCAATTAATGCGAAGTAGAAGGCTTAGCTTCAAATCCATGCAAAACAAATTGTTTAGCTACAAATGCTTGTGATATACATTATTTAGTTACAACTGCATGCGAAACAAACGAGTTAGCTACATATCCATGCTATATACATGATTTAGCTTCAAATCAATACGATGTAGAAGGTTTAGCTTCAAATCCATGCGATACACAAGATTTAGCTTCAAATCAATGCGATGTAGTAGGTTCAGCTTCAAATCCATGCGACACATATGATTTAGCTTCAAATACTTGTGATATACGTTATTTAGATTTAACTGCATGAGCAACGAACGAGTTAGCTTCAAATCCATGCGAAACACATGATTTAGCTGCAAATCAATGCGATGAAGAAGGTTTAGCTTCAAATCCATGCGAAACAAATGATATAGCTTCAAACACTTGGGGTGTAAGTGATATAGCTTCAAATGAAGACTAATCAATCGTGTTAGCTTCAAAATCCATGCGATACACATGATTTCGATTCAAATCAATGCGATGTAGAAGGTTTAGCAACAAATCCATGCGAAACGAATGATTTAGCTTCAGATACTGGCGATAAAAGTGATACAGCATCAAATGCATGCGAAACAAACGAGTTAGCTTCGAATCTATGCAAAACACATGATTTAGCTTCAAATCAATGCGATGTGGAAGGTTTAGCTTCAAATCCATGCGAAACAAATGATTTAGTATCAGATACTTCTGATATAACTGATATAGCTTCAAATGCAGGGGAAACAAACGAGTTAGCATCAAATCCATGCAAAATACATGATTTAGCTGCAAATCAATGCGATGTAGAAGGATTAGCTTCAAATCCATGCGAAACACATTATTTAGCTGCAAATCAGTGCGAAGTAGGAGGCTCGGATTCAAATCAATGTGATTCAAATGGTTCATCTTCAAATACTTGTGAATGACATGATTGAGCTTCAACTGCATGCGAAACACATGATTTAGCTTCAAATCAATGCGATGTAGAAGGTTTAGCTTCAAATCCATGCAAAACACGTGATTTATCTTCCAATTAATGCGAAGTAGAAGGCTTAGCTTCAAATCCATGCGAATCAAATGGTTTAGCTTCAAATACTTGTAATATACGTTATTTAGATTTAACTGCATGCGCAACGAACGAGTTAGCTTCAAATCCATGCGAAACACATGATTTAGCTTCAAATCAATGCGATGTAGAAGGTTCAGCTTCAAATCCATACGAAACACATGATTTAGCTTCAAATCAATTCGAAGTACAATGCTTAGATTCAAATCCATGCGAAACAAATGATTTAGCTTCAAACACTTGTGGTGTAAGTGATATAGCTTCAAATGAAGACTAATCAAACGAGTTAACTTCAAAATCCACGCGATACACATGATTTAGCTTCAAATACTAGCGATATAAGTCATGTAGATTCAACTGCAGGCGAACCGAACGAGTTAGATTCAAATCCATGCGAAACACATTATTTAGCTGCAAATCAATGCGATGTAGAAGGTTTAGCTTCAAGACAATAAGAGGTAGAAGGTTTAGCTTCAAATCAATAGTATGTAGAAGGTTTAGCTTCAAGTCAATGCGATGTAGAAGGTTTAGATTCAAATCCATACGAAACACATGATTTAGCTTCAAATCAATTCGAAGGACAAGGCTTAGATTCAAATCCAAGCGAAACAAATGATTTAGCTTCAAATCAATGCGATGTAGAAGGTTTAGCTTCAAATCCATGCGATACACAAGATATAGATTCAAATCAATGCGATGTAGAAGGTTCAGCTTCAAATCCATGCGACACATATGATTTAGCTTCAAATACTTGCGATATAGGTGATATAGCTTCAAAAGCTGGAGGAACAAACGAGGTTGCTTCAATTCCATGCGAAACACATGATTTAGATTCAAATCAATGCGATGTAGAAGGCGTAGCTTCAAATCCATGCAAAACAAATGGTTTAGCTACAACTGCATGCGAAGCTAACGAGTTAGCTTCAAATCCATGCGAAACACGCGATTTATCTTCAAATCAATGCTATGTAGAAGGTTTAGCTTCAAATCAATAAGAGGTAGATGGTTTAGCTTCGAATCAATAGAATATAGAAGGTTTAGCTTCAAATAAATGCGAAGTAGAAGGTTTAGCTTCAAATAAATGCGAAGTAGAACGTTTAGCTTCAAATCCATACGACACACATGATTTAGATTCAAATCAATTCGAAGGACAAGGCTTAGATTCAAATCCATGCGATACACATGATTTAGCTTCAAATCAATGCGATGTAGAAGGTTTCGCTTCAAATCCATGCCATACACAAGATTTAGCTTCAAATCAATGCGATGTAGTAGGTTCAGCTTCAAATCCATGCGACACATATGATTTAGCTTCAAATACTTGCGATATAAGTGATATAGCTTCAAAAGCTGTAGGAACAAACGAGGTAGCTTCAATTCCATGCGAGACACATGATTTAGTTTCAAATCAATGCGATGTAGAAGGTTCAGCTTCAAATCCATACGAAACACATTATTTAGCTGCAAATCAGTGCGAAGTAGAAGGCTCGGGTTCAAATCAATGTGATGCAAATGGTTCATCTTCAAATACTTGTGAATGACATGATTGAGCTTCAACTGCATGCGAAACACATGATTTAGCTTCAAATCAATGCGATGTAGAAGGTTTAACTTCAAATCCATGCAAAACACGTGATTTATCTTCCAATTAATGCGATGTAGAAGGCTTAGCTTCAAATCCATGCGAATCAAATGGTTTAGCTTCAAATACTTGTGATATACGTTATTTAGATTTAACTGCATGCGCAACGAACGAGTTAGCTTCAAATCCATGCGAAACACATGATTTATCTGCAAATCAATGCGATGAAGAAGGTTTAGCTTCAAATCCATGCGAAAAAAATGATATAGCTTCAAACACTTGTGGTGTAAGTGATATAGCTTCAAATGAAGACTAATCAAACGAGTTAGCTTCAAAATCCACGCGATACACATGATTTAGCTGCAAATCAATGTGATGTAGAAGGTTTAGCTTCAAATCCATGCGATACACAAGATTTAGCTTCATATCAATGCGATGTAGAAGGTTCAGCTTCAAATCCATGCCACACATATGATTTAGCTTCAAATCCATGCGATATAAGTGAAATAGCTTCAAAAGCAGGAGGAACAATCGAGGTAGCTTCAACTCCATGCGAAACAAATGATTTAGCTTCAAATCAATGCGAAGTAAAAGGGGTAGCTTCAAATCCATACGAAACAAATGGTTTAGCTACAAATACTTGTGATATACATTATTTAGCTACAACTGCATGCGAAACTAACGAGTTAGCTTCAAATCTATGCGAAACACACGATTTAGCTGCAAATCAATGCGATGAAGAAGGTTTGCTTCAAATTAATAAGAGGTAGAAGGTTTAGCTTCAAATCGATAGAATATAGAAAGTTTAGCTTCAAATTGTGGCGGACCAGACATAAAATGACACGTCCTTCAAAAGCGGGGTGTACACATGCCTTTTTCGGGTTTTCTCGACGCAAGGCGTACACCCCGCAATAAAACAATAAAAACGTTGGGACACAGCTTAGGACCATAGGTCCCGGATCACCCCGGTCGGAAAATCTTCGGGAAAGGCCTTCGCCCTTCCCGAGGACTTTCCCTTACCAATTTCAAGGACTTTCCCTACCAATAAATACGAGGACCTCTCGACCGAGAGAAGTCAGTTAGCAAGTTTTCCTCCGACTCTCAACGTGTCCATATTTCTGTATCATCCGTCACTCGTTTACCTTTACCTTCTACACACTGTACCTCATCGCCTTTGTTACAAGTTATATTAAAGTTCTCGTTATATAAAAACCAAAAAAACTCTCGGATTATTTTATACAAACCGTCGCAGTAACCCCTGCGACAAACTGGTGACCCCGACGTGATCCGAGAGTACCGCGAGTGCGTGATAACCGAGAACTTAGTAACTCTTAGTGACATCTCGTTCGGCAACATACGAACTTCGCGATCCGAGTGGTGTTATACATACTGTGTGAACTTTATTTTTTTTAATTCATACGAAATGACAGACGCCAGCCCCATCCAAACTACCGCCTCCGGTGTAGAGGTAAATCAAATTAATATACGCGTACCTAGCTTCACACGCGAGGTACCAGCTATGTGTTTTGCACAACTGGAAGGACAGTTTCTCATAGCGGGAATAAAAAGCGAGAATAAAAAGTTCTGGTACGCAGCCTCGAACTTGGAAACCAAGTATGCAACCGAGGTACAGGATCTAATTATCAACCCGCCAGCTGAAAATCCCTTCAAAATTTTGAAAGAGACGCTCATATCGCGCCTCTCGCAGTCGAACGAATCGCGTCTTCAGCGACTCCTGGAGCGAGAAGAAATGGGGGACCGGAAACCTTCACAGTTTTTGCGGTACCTAAGGGGGCTGGAAAATTCAGTGCCGGACAATATAGTTCGAACTATATGGCTCAACCGGTTGCCGACGCATGTACGAGCAATCCTCGCTACGCACACGGATACGACGTTGGAGAAACTCGGCCTACTCGCCGACCAAATAGTGGAACTCGCACCGAGAGCACACGTAGCCAGCATCGACAGGACACCCGCCCCGGACAACAATTTGGCGCAGCAAGTAGAAGCTTTAACGCGTCAAGTAGCCACGCTGACAGCAATATTAAACGAAAGAGAAGCCCGACCACGCACTAAAAACTTCACGCGAGGCAGATCACGGCAACGTAGCCATAGTCGTGGTAAGCAAGGTATGTGTTGGTACCACGCACGCTTCGCGGATAAAGCCACAAAATGCATTTCTCCGTGCACCGCGAATCCGGGAAACTCAAATCCTCGTCAATAATCGCGGCAACATATGACGAGTTCCCTACAAGCCGCCTTTTTATCACTGAAAAAGCGTCAAGGATTCAATACCTTATTGATACTGGCGCGGACGTGAGCGTTTACCCTCGGACGTACTTATCGACGAACCCGCCGCGCTCAAATTACGAAATGTTTGCGGCAAACGGTACAAGGATCCCCACATACGGGACAATTACGCTGAGAGTCGACTTCGATCTACGTCGCGAGTTAATATGGCGATTTATTGTAGCGGATATCGCTAAACCAATCATCGGCGCGGATTTCCTAGGTCATTTTGGGTTACTCGTCGACATCAAAAACAGATGTTTAGTCGATGGCACAACATCGCGAACTACGCAAGGCTCAATAGTACGGGACAAATTTGTCACAATCAAGACAATTCACGGCGATACGCAATATCACGCCTTACTTTCACGATACAGTGAAATAACACATCCCGCGAGCACGCCTAGCGCTGCAAAACACAGTATCGAGCACCATATTGAAACGACCCCCGGAACGCCTATCTCTCACAAAGTCCGACGACTCGCACCGGACCGCTATAAAGCAGCAAAAGCGGAATTTGACCTGCTGCTCAAGCAAGGGATTATTCGACCTTCTAAGAGCCCATGGTCATCACCGTTGCACATGGTCACGAAAAAAAACGGAGAATGGCGCCCTTGCGTCGACTACCGCGGGTTGAATAAACGAACAATTCCGAATAGATATCCCATACGACGCATCGAAGATTTCTCACAAAATCTACACGGGAAAACAATCGTCTCAACCATCGACCTCGTGCGCGCTTACCACCAGATACCGATAGCTGCGGAGGATATTCCAAAAACCGCCGTAATTACACCTTTTGGTTTATTTGAATATTTATACGGACCCTTCGGCCTTTGCGAGATAGCTCAAACTTTTCAGAGATTCATAGACGAAGTTACGCGAGGTTTGGATTTCGTCTTCGCCTATCTCGACGATTTTTTAATAGCTTCCGCAAACCCGAGTGAACATCTGCAACACCTCGAGACTATTTTCAAAAGATTTAAGGAATATGGCATTGTCATAAACCCAAGCAAATACGTATTCGGAGCCTCTCAGGTCAAATTTCTCGGCTACCAGGTAGACGAGAAGGGCACTCGCCCACCCGAACATAAGGTCGACGCCGTAAAAAACTTCCCTCAGCCGACAACCGTAAAACAATTACGCCGTTTCCTTGGGATGGTTAACTTCTACCGTCGATTCCTGCCAGCAGCTGCGACACGACAAAAGCCCCTTAACGGCCTACTGACAGGCCCAAAAATGACAGGTAACAAACCTATCAATTGGACTGAAGAGGCCAAACAAGCTTTCGTCGCAATAAAAGAAGGCCTAGCCAACGCCACGCTGTTGGTACATCCAGCAATAAATGCTCCATTATCAATAACTGTGGACGCTTCTGACCACGCGATAGGAGCCGTTTTGCAACAAAGGACAAACAACGATTGGCAACCCCTTGGATTTTTCTCTCGCCCCCTGACAAAAACTCAAGCTAAGTATAGCGCGTACGATCGCGAGCTTCTCGCTATTTACGAAGCCATAAAGTACTTCATTTACGCTGTAGAAGGCAGAAACTTCACCATATTCACAGATCACAAACCGCTTACTTATGTTTTTAACCAAAAGAAAGAAAAATCTCCAAGGCAGTTCCGTTACTTTGATTATATTTCACAATTCACATCGGACATAAAACATATTTCGGGCATAAATAATGTAGTCGCAGACGCTCTATCGAGAATCGAAGAAATCGAAGAGATCAATTATTCAGCTCTCGCCGCAGCACAAACCGATGACGAAGAACTACAACATTTATTGCAATCCGATACAAACCTACAACTAAAATCTATTTTCTTTGAACCGTGTAAAGCCAACACCTACTGCGATATTTCTACACAGAGAGCCCGCCCTTATATCGTACCGTCATTCCGCAAGAAGGTTTTCCAACGGATCCATGGATTAGCCCACCCAGGTACACGGGCCACTATAAAACTTATCTCAGAAAGGTTTGTGTGGCCATCCATGCGGAAAGATTGCACACAATGGGTTCGAACATGCATACAATGCCAAAAATCAAAAATATCTAAGCACGTGTCTTCACCTATAGGCAAATTCGAAACACCAAGCGCTAGATTCCAACACATTCATATGGACATAGTTGGCCCGATGACATCCTCAGAAGGTTTCAAGTACTGCGTAACGTGCGTGCACCGATTCACGCGATGGCCCGAAGCCTGGCCAGTGGAAGAAATCACCGCAGAAGCAGTCGCAAAAGTTTTTATGAACTGGATTAGCCGCTTCGGAGTCCCCGCGAGAATAACAACCGCCCAAGGAAGACAGTTCACTTCACAGTTATTCAAAGAATTAACCCGTTTGATTGGCGCCTCATACCTTATGACAACTGCATACCACCCGCAAGCCACCGGAATGGTTGAACGATTCCATAGGCAACTCAAAGCAGGAATCATGTGTCATGAAGACAACAAATGGACCCAACGACTTCCTATTGTTTTATTAGGCATTAGATCAGCACCCAAAGAAGATCTACAGGCAAGCTCAACAGAGCTAGTATATGGAGAAAGTGTCCGTTTACCAGGAGAATTTTTCGAAAACCATAAAGTACAGGATACCAATGATTTCGTAAAACAACTACGCCAGCATATCAAGGAAATTAAACCAACAGCTCCGGTTAAACACGGAGAGAAAAAACCTTTTATTTTTAAAGACCTAGCAACGTCGCAACAAGTCTTCGTTCGCCATGACGCGGTAAGAAAACCCTTACAGCCACCATACGATGGACCATATACAGTAATCGACCGCGCAACAAAATATTTTACCCTTGATATCGCCGGAAAACATACAAAAATCTCCATCGACCGCCTTAAACCAGCATATTTATTAAAAGATGCCGCAAACAATAATACACAACACAACAAGACTAACCTGCAACCAGAAGTACAAGCACAAGGCACTTCAAACGTACCAACGACAACACGTTCCGGTAGAAGAGTAAAATTTCCAGACTTCTACGGAATGCCGTTAGCTCACGAACATACTTATTAATATACTCCGATATATCTTGCGTACGCATATTATAAACCATGAAAAGTGCTGTCCACTACTAATACCATTATCAATGTTATAAGCGACATATTCACACCGTAAAATGTATATATTTTAGATTACCACGTTGATCTCCCATAGGTATTTTTTTTTTCAACCAATTTTGTACCTTAGCGTTAATCACTGGAAGTGGGGTGAATGTGGCGGACCAGACATAAAAAGACACCTCCTTCAAAAGCGGGGTGTACACATGCCTCTTTCGGGTTTTCCCGACGCAAGGCGTACACCCCGCAATAAAACAATAAAAACGTTGGGACACAGCTTCGGACCATAGGTCCCGGATCACCCCGGTCGGAAAATCTTCGGGAAAGGCCTTCGCCCTTCCCGAGGACTTTCCCTTACCAATTTCAAGGAATTTCCCTACCAATAAATACGAGGACCTCTCGACCGAGAGAAGTCAGTTAGCAAGTTTTCCTCCGACTCTCAACGTGTCCATATTTCTGTATCATCCGTCACTCGTTTACCTTTACCTTCTACACACTGTACCTCATCGCCTTTGTTACAAGTTATATTAAAGTTCTCGTTATATAAAAACCAAAAAAACTCTCGGATTATTTTATACAAACCGTCGCAGTAACCCCTGCGAAAAAAAATCAATGCGATGTAGAAGGTTTAGCTTCAAATCCATACGAAACACATGATTTAGCTTCAAATCAATTCGAAGGACAAGGCGTAGATTCAAATCCATGCGAAACAAATGATTTAGCTTCAAATGAATGCGAAGTAGAAGGTTTTGCTTCAAATCCATGCCATACTCAAGATTTAGCTACCAATCAATGCGATGTAGAAGGTTTAGCTTCAAATCCATACGAAACACATGATTTAGCTTCAAATCAATTCGAAGGACAAGGCTTAGATTCAAATCCATGCGAAACAAATGATTTAGCTTCAAACACTTGTGGTGTAAGTGATATAGCTTCAAATGAAGACTAATCAAACGAGTTAACTTCAAAATCCACGCGATACACATGATTTAGCTTCAAATACTAGCGATATAAGTCATGTAGATTCAACTGCATGCGAAACTAACGAGTTAGCTTCAAATCCATGCGAAACACACGATTTATCTTCAAATCAATGCGATGTAGAAGGTTTAGCTTCAAATCAATAAGAGGTAGAAGGTTTAGCTTCAAATCAATAGAATATAGAAGGTTTAGCTTCAAATCAATGCGATGTAGAAGGTTTAGCTTCAAATCCATACGAAACACATGATTTAGCTTCAAATCAATTCGAAGGACAAGGCTTAGATTCAAATCCATGCGAAACAAATGATTTAGCTTCAAATGAATGCGAAGTAGAAGGCTTAGCTTCAAATCCATGCAAAACAAATGGTTTAGATACAAATGCTTGTGATATATATATTATTTAGCTACAACTGCACGCGAAACAAACGAGTTACCTTCAAATCCATGCTATATACATGATTTAGCTTCAAATCAATGCGATGTAGAAGGTTTAGCTTCAATTCCATGCGAGATACATGATTTAGCTTCAAATCAATGCGATGTAGAAGGTTTAGCTTCAAATCCATGCGAAACACATTATTAAGCTGCAAATCAGTGCGAAGTAGAAGGCTCGGGTTCAAATCAATGTGATTCAAATGGTTCATCTTCAAATACTTGTGAATGACATGATTGAGCTTCAACTTCATGCGAAACACATGATTTAGCTTCAAATCAATGCGATGTAGAAGGTTTAACTTCAAATCCATGCAAAACACTTGATTTATCTTCCAATTAATGCGAAGTAGAAGGCTTAGCTTCAAATCCATGCGAATCAAATGGTTTAGCTTCAAATACTTGTGATATACGTTATTTAGATTTAACTGCATGCGCAACGAACGAGTTAGCTTCAAATCCATGCGAAACACATGAATTAGCTGCAAATCAATGCGATGAAGAAGGTTTAGCTTCAAATCCATGCGAAACAAATGATATAGTTTCAAACACTTGGGGTGTAAGTGATATAGCTTCAAATGAAGACTAATCAATCGTGTTAGCTTCAAAATCCATGCGATACACATGATTTAGCTTCAAATCAATGCGATGTAGAAGGTTTAGCTTCAAATCAATAAGAAACAAATGATTTAGCATCAGATACTTCCGATATAACTGATATAGCTTCAAATGCAGGGGAAACAAACGAGTTAGCATCAAATCCATGCAAAACACATGATTTAGCTGCAAATCAATGCGATGTAGAAGGTTTAGCTTCAAAACAATAAGAGGTAGAAGGTTTAGCTTCAAATGAATAGAATGTAGAAGGTTTAGCTTCAAATCAATGCGATGTAGAAGGTTTAGCTTCAAATCCATACGAAACACATGATTTACCTTCAAATCAATTCGAAGGACAAGGCTTAGATTCAAATCCACGCGAAACAAATGATTTAGCTTCAAATCAATGCGATGTAGAAGGATTAGCTTCAAATCCATGCGAAACACAAGATTTAGCTTCAAGTCAATGCGATGTAGAAGGTTCAGCTTCAAATCCATGCGACACATATGATTTAGCTTCAAATACTTGCGATATATGTGATATAGCTTCGAATACAGGCGAAACGAACGAGTTAGCTTCAAATCCATGCGAAATACATGATTCAGATGCAAATCAATGCGATGTAGAAGGATTAGCTTCAAATCCATGCGAAACACAAGATTTAGCTTCAAGTCAATGCGATGTAGAAGGTTCAGCTTCAAATCCATGCGACACATATGATTTAGCTTCAAATACTTGCGATATAAGTGATATAGCTTCAAAAGCTGGAGGAACAAACGAGGTGGCTTCAATTCCATGAGAAACAAATGATTTAGTTTCAAATGAATGCGAAGTAGAAGGATTAGCTTCAAATCCATGCAAAACAAATGGTTTAGCTACAAATGCTTGTGATATACATTATTTAGCTACAACTGCATGCGAAACAAACGAGTTAGCTTCAAATCCATGCGAAATACATGATTCAGCTGCAAATCAATGCGATGTAGAAGGATTAGCTTCAAATCCATGCGAAACACAAGATTTAGCTTCAAATCAATGCGATGTAGAAGGTTCAGCTTCAAATCCATGCGACACATATGATTTAGCTTCAAATACTTGCGATATATGTGATATAGCTTCGAATACAGGCGAAACGAACGAGTTAGCTTCAAATCCATGCGAAATACATGATTCAGATGCAAATCAATGCGATGTAGAAGGTTTAGCTTCAAATCCATGCGATACACAAGATTTAGATTCAAATCAATGCGATGTAGAAGGTTCAGCTTCAAATCCATGCGACTCATATGATTTAGATTCAAATACTTGCGATATAAGTGATATAGCTTCAAAAGCTGGAGGAACAAACGAGGAAGCTTCAATTCCATGCGAAACAAATGATTTAGCTTCAAATCAATGCGAAGTAGAAGGCGTAGCTTCAAATCCATGCGAAACAAATGGTTTAGCTACAAATACTTGTGATATACATTATTTAGCTACAACTGCATGCGAAACACACGATTTATCTTCAAATCAATGCGATGTAGAAGGTTTAGCTTCAAATCAATAAGAGGTAGATGGTTTAGCTTCAAATCAATAGAACATAGAAGGTTTAGCTTCAAATCAATGCGATGTAGAAGGTTTAGCTTCAAATCCATACGAAACACATGATTTAGCTTCAAATCAATTCGAAGGACAAGGCTTAGATTCAAATCCATGCGAAACAAATGATTTAGCTTCAAATGAATGCGAAGTAGAAGGCTTAGCTTCAAATCCATGCAAAACAAATGGTTTAGCTACAAATTCTTGTGATATACATTATTTAGCTACAACTGCATGCGAAACAAACGAGTTAGCTTCAAATCCATGCGAAACACACGATTTAGCTTCAAATCCGAGAGAAACACATGATTTAGCTTCAAATCAATGCGCAGTAGAAAGATTAGCTTCAGATCCATGCGAAACGAATGGTTTAGCTTCAATTCCTTGCGAATATAAGTGATATGGCTTCAAATGCAGGCAAAACAAACGAGTTAGCTTCAAACCCATGCGAATCACATGATTTAGTATGAAATCCATGCGAAACGAATGATTTAGCTTCAAATACTTGCGAATATAAGTGATATAGCTTCAACTGCATTCGAAACAAACGAGTTAGCTTCAAATCCAAACGAAATACATGGTTTATTTTCAAATCAATGTGAAGTGGAAAGTTTAGCTTCAATCCAAGCGAAACAAATGGATTAGCTTAAAGTGCTTGCGAATATAATTAGTATAGCTTAAAATGCAGGCGAAACAAACGAGTTTGCTTCAAATCCATGCGAATCACATGATTTATCTTAAAATCCATGCGAAGTAGAAGATTTAGCTTCAAATCAATTAGAGGTAGAAGTTTCAGCTTCAAATCAATAGAATATAGAAGGTTTAGCTTCAAATCAATGCGATGTAGAAGGTTTAGCTTCAAATCCATACGAAACACATGATTTAGCTTCAAATCAATTCGAAGGGCAAGGCTTAGATTCAAATCCATGCGAAACAAATGATTTAGCTTCAAAAGAATGCGAAGTAGAAGGCTTAGCTTCAAATCCATGCAAAACAAATAGTTTAGCTACAAATACTTGTGATATACATTATTTAGCTACAACTGCATGCGAAACAAACGAGATAGCTTCAAATCCATGCTATATACATGATTTAGCTTCAAATCGATGCGACGTAGAAGGTTTAGCTTCAAATCCATGCGATACACAAGATTTAGTTTCAAATCAATGCGATGTTGTAGGTTCAGCTTCAAATCCATGCGACACATATGATTTAGTTTCAAATACTTGCGATATAAGTGATATAGCTTCAAATACAGGCGAAACGAACGAGTTAGATTCAAATCCATGCGAAACACATGATTCAGCTGCAAATCAATGCGATGTAGAAGGTTTAGCTTCAAATCCATGCGAAACACAATATTTAGCTGCAAATCAGTGCGAAGTAGAAGGCTCGGGTTCAAATCAATGCAACTCAAATGGTTCATCTTCAAATACTTGTGAAAGACATGATTTAGCTTCAACTTCATGCGAAACACATGATTTAGCTTCAAATCAATGCGATGTAGAAGGTTTAGCTTCAAATCCATGCAAAACACGTGATTTAACTTCCAATTAATGCGAAGTAGAAGGCTTAGCTTAAAATGCATGCGAATCAAATGGTATAGCTTCCAATACTTGTGATATACGTTATTTAGATTTAACTGCATGCGCAACGAACGAGTTAGCTTCAAATCCAAGCGAAACACATGATTTAGCTGCAAATCAATGCGATGAAGAAAGTTTAGCTTCAAATCCATGCGAAACAAATGATATAGCTTCAAACACTTGGGGTGTAATTGATATAGCTTCCAATGAAGACTAATGAAACGAGTTAGCTTCAAAATCCACGCGATACACATGCTTTAGCTTCAAGTACTAGCGATATAAGTGATGTAGATTCAACTACAGGCGAAATGAACGAGTTAGCTTCAAATCCATGCGAAACACATGATTTAGCTGCAAATCAATGCGAAGTAGAAGATTTAGGTTCAAATCCATGCGAAACAAATGATTCTGCTTCAAATACTTGTGATATAGTTGATTTAGCTTCAACTGCATGCGAAACAAACGAGTTAGCTTCAAATCAATGCGAAGTGTGAGGTTTATCTTCAAATCCATGCGAAACAAATGGTTTAACTTCAAATACTTGTAATATACATAATTTTGCTTCAGATGCGTGCGAAAAAAAACGATTTAGCTTCACACCCAAGGGAAACACATGATTTAACTTCAAATCAATGCGAAGTAGAAGGCTTAGCATCAAATCCATGCAACACAAATTATTTAGCTTCTTATACTTGCGATATAAATGATATAGCTTCAAATGCAGGCGAAACAAACGAGTTAGCTTCAAATCCATGCGAAACACACGATTTAGCTTCAAATCAATACGAAATAGAAGACTTAGCTTCAAATGCATGCGAAACAAATGACTCATCTACAAATCAATGCGATGTAGAAGGTTTAGCTTCAAATCCAAGCGAAACTCATGATTTAGCTTCAAATCAATGCGAAGTAGAAGGCGTAGCTTCAAATCCATGCGAAACAAATGGTTTAGCTACAAATACTTGTGATATTCATTATTTAGCTACAACTGCATGCAAAACAAACGAGTTAGCTTCAAGACCATGGGAAACACATGATTTAGCTGCAAATCAATGCGATGTAGAAGTTTTACCTTCAAAACAATAAGAGGTAGAATGTTTAGGTACAAATCAATAGAATGTAGAAGGTTTAGCTTCAAATCAATGCGATGTAGAAGGTTTAGCTTCAAATCAATGCGATGTAGAAGGTTTAGCTTCAAATCCATACGAAACACATGATTTAGCTTCAAATGCATTCGAAGGACAAGGCTTAGATTCAAATCCATGCGAATCAAATGATTTAGCTTCAAATCAATGCGATGTAGAAGGTTTAGCAACAAATCCATGCGATACACATGATTTTGCTTCAAATACTTGCGATATAAGTGATGTAGATTCAACTGCAGGCGAAACAAACGAGTTAGCTTCAAACCCAATCGAAACACATAATTTAGCTTCAAATCAATGCGATGTAGAAGGTTTTGCTTCAAATTCCATGCGAAACACATGCTTTAGCGTTAGGTACTTGCGCTATAAGTGCTATAGCTTCAAATGCAGAGGAAACAAACGAGTTAGATTCAAATACATGCACAACACTTGATTTAGCTTAAAATCAAAGCGAAGTAGAAGGCATAGCTTCAAATTCATAAGAAACAAATGGTTTAGTTACACATACTTGTGATACATATTATCTAGCTTCAGCTGCATGCGAAACAAACAACGTAGCTTGAAATACAAGCGAAACACATGATTTAGCTTGAAATCAATGCGAAGTAGAAGGCTTAGCTTCAAATCCATGCGAAACAAATGATTTAGCTTCAGATACTTCTTATATAAATGATATAGCTTCAAATGCAGGGGAAATAAACGTGTTAGCTTGAAATCCGTGCAAAACACATGATTAAGCCTCAAATCCATGCCATACACAAGATTTAGCTTCAAATACATGCGACACAAATGATTTACCTTCAGATACTTGCGACACAAGTGATATAGCTTAAAATGCAGGAGAAACGAAAGAGGTAGCTCCAAATCCATGCGAGACAATTGATTTAGCTTCAAATCAATGCGAAGTAGAAGTATAGCTTCGTATCCACGAGCAACAATTGGTTTAGCCTCAAATATTTGTGATACACATGATTTAGCTTCAACTGCATGCGAAACAAACGAGGTAGCTTCAAATCCAAGCGAAACACATGATTTATGTTCAAATTAATGCGAAGTAGAAGGCTTAGCTTCTAATTCAAGCGAAACACTTGATTTAGCTTCAAATCAATGCGAAGTAGAAGGATTAGCTTCAAATCCGTGCGGAACAAACGATTGAACTTCAAACACTTCGGATAAAGGTGATATAGCTTCAGCTGCATGCGAATCAAAGGAGTTAGCTTCAAGTCCATGGGAAACACATGATTTAGCTGCAAATCAATGCGATGTAGAAGGTTTAACTTCACAACCATGCGACACAAATGATTTAGCGTCAGATACTTGCGATATAAGTGATATAGCATCAAATGCAGAGGAAACAATCGAGTTAGCTTCAAATTCATGCAAAGCACAAGATTAAGTTTCAAATCAATGATATGTAGAAGGTTTAGCTTAAAAAACAATGCGACACAAATGATTTAGCTTCAGATACTTGCGATATGAGTGATATAACTTCAAATACAGGCGAAACAAACGAGTTAGCTTTAAATCCATGCGAAACACATGATTCAGCTGCAAATCAATGCGATGTAGAAGGTTTAGCTTCAAATCCATGCGACACATATGATTTAGCTTCAAATACTTGCGATATAAGTGATATAGTTTCAAATGGAGGCGAAACGAACGAGTTAGCTTCAAATTCATGCGAAACACATGATTTAGCTGCAAATCAATGCGATGTAGAAGGTTAAGCTTCAAATCCATGCGATACACTAGATTTAGCTTCAAATCAATGCGATGTAGAAGGTTCTGCTTCAAATCCATACGACACATATGATTTAGCTTCAAATACTAGCGATATAAGTGATATAGCTTCAAAAGCTGGAGGAACAAACGAGGTAGCTTCAATTCCATGCGAAACAAATGATTTAGCTTCAAATCAATGCGAAGTAGAAGGCTAAGCTTCAAATTCATGCGAATCAAATGGTTTAGAAACAAATACTTGTGATATACATCATTTAGCTACAACTGCATGCGAAACAAACGAGTTAGCTTCAAATCCATGCGATACACATGATTTTGCTTCATATCAATGCGATGTGGAAGGTTTAGCTTCAAATCCATGCGATACACAAGATTTAGCTTCAAATCAATGCGATGTAGTAGGTTCAGCTTCAAAAACATGCGACACATATGATTTAGCTTCAGATACTTGCGATATAAGTGATATAGCTTCAAAAGCTGTAGGAACAAACGAAGAAGCTACAATTCCATGCAAGACTCATGATTTAGCTTCAAATCAATGCGATGTAGAAGGTTTAGCTTCAAATCCATACGAAACACATGATTTAGCTTCAAATCAATTCGAAGGACAAGGCTTAGATTCGAATCCATGCGAAACGAATGATTTAGCTTCAAATGAATGTGAAGTAGAAGGCTTATCTTCAAATCCATGCGAATCAAATGGTTTAGCTACAAATACTTGTGATATACGTTATTTAGATTTAACTGCATGCGCAACGAACGGGTTAGCTTCAAATCCACGCGAAACACATGATTTAGCTGCAAATCAATGCGATGAAGAAGGTTTACCTTCAAATTCATGCGAAACAAATGATATAGCTTCAAACACTTGTGATGTAAGTGATATAGCTTGAAATGAAGACTAATCAAACGAGTTAGCTTCAAAATCCACGCGATACACTTGATTTAGCTTCAAATCAATGCGATGTAGAAGCTTTAGCTTCAAATCGATGCAAAACACGTGATTTAACTTCCAATTAATGCGAAGTAGAAGGCTCAGCTTCATATCTATGCGAATCAAATGGTTTAGCTTCAAATACTTGTGATATACATTATTTAGCTACAACTGCATGCGAAACTAACGAGTTAGCTTCAAATCCATGCGAAACACACGATTTATCTTCAAATCAATGCGATGTATAGGATTTAGCTTCAAATCAATAAGTGGTAGAATGTTTAGCTTCAAATCAATAGAATATAGTAGGTTTAGCTCCAAATCAATGCGATGTAGAAGGTTTAGCTTCAAATCCATACGAAACACATGATTTAGCTTCAAATCAATTCGAAGGACAAGGCTTAGATTCAAATCCATGCAAAACAAATGGTTTAGCTACAAATACTTGTGATATACATCATTTAGCTACAACTGCATGCTAAACGAACGAGTTAGCTTCAAATCCATGCGATTCACATGATTTAGCTTCAAATCCATGGGATGTAGAAGGTTTTGCTTCAAATCCATGCGATACAAAAGATTTAGCTTCAAATCAATGCGATGTAGAAGGTTTAGCTTCAATTCAATTAGAGGTAGAAGGTTCAGCTTCAAATCAATAGAATATAGAAGGTTTAGCTTCAAATCAATGCGATGTAGAAGGTTTAGATTCAAATTCATACGAAACACATGATTTAGCTTCAAATCAATTCGAAAGACAAGGCTTAGATTCAAATCCATACGAAACAAATGATTTAGCTTCAAATGAATGCGAAGTAGAAGGCTTAGCTTCAAATCCATGCAAAACAAATGGTTTAGCTACAAATACTTGTGATATACATTATTTAGCTACAACTGCATGCGAAACAAATGAGATAGCATCAAATCCATGCTATATACATGATTTAGCTTCAAATCAATGCGATGTAGAAGGTTTAGCTTCAAATCCATGCGAATCAAATGATATAGCTTCAAACACTTGGGGTATAAATGATATAGGTTCAAATGAAGACTAATCTAACGAGTTAACTTCAAAATCCACGCGATACACATGATTTAGCTTCAAATATTAGCGATATAAATGATGCAGATTAACTGCAGGCGAAACGAACGAGTTAGCTTCAAATCCTTGCGAAACACATGATTTATCTGCAAATCAATACAATGTAGAAGGTTTAGCTTCAAAACAATAAGAGGTAGAATGTTTTGCTTCAAATCAATAGAATGTAGAAGGTTTAGCTTCAAATCAATGCGATGTAGAAGGTTTAGCTTCAAATCCATACGAAACACATGATTTAGCTTCAAATCAATTCGAAGGACAAGGCTTAGATTCAAATCCATACGAAACACATGATTTAGCTTCAAATCAATTGGAAGGACAAGGCTTAGATTCAAATCAATGCGAAACAAATGATTTAGCTTCAAATGAATGCGAAGTAGAAGGCTTAGCTTCAAATCCATGCAAAACAAATGGTTTAGGTACAAATACATGTGATATACACTATTTAGCTATAACTGCATGCGAAACAAACGAGATAGCTTCAAATCCATGCTATATACATGATTTAGCTTCAAATCAATGCGATGTAGAAGTTTTAGCTTCAAATCCATGCGATACACAAGATTTAGCTTCAAATCAATGCGATGTAGTAGGTTCAGCTTCAAATCCATGCGACACATATGATTTAGTTTCAAATACTTGCGATATAAGTGATATAGGTTCAAAAACTGTAGGAACAAACGAGGTAGCTTCAATTCCATGCGAGAGAACATGATTTAGCTTCGAACAATGCGATGTAGAAGGTTTAGCTTCAAATCCATGCGAAACACATGATTTATCTGCAAATCAATGCGATGAAGAAGGTTTAGCTTCAAATCCATGCGAAACAAATGATATAGCTTCAAACACTTGTGGTGTAAGAGATATAGCTTCAAATGAAGACTAATCAACGAGTTAGCTTCAAAATCCGCGCGATACACATGATTTAGCTTCAAATACTAGCGATATAAGTCATGTATTTTCAACTGCAGGCGAACCGAACAAGTTAGTTTCAAATCCATGCGAAACACATTATTTAGCTGCAAATCAATGCGATGTAGAAGGTTTAGCTTCAAGACAATAAGAGGTAGAAGGTTTATCTTCAAATCAATAGTATGTAGAAGGTTTAGCTTCAAGTCAATGCGATGTAGAAGGTTTAGCTTCAAATCCATGCAAAACACGTGATTTTTCTTCCAATTAATGCGAAGTAGAAGGCATCTCGTCAAATCCATGCGAATCAAATGGTTTAGCTTCAAATTCTTGTGATATACGTTATTTAGATTTAACTGCATGCGCAACGAACGAGTTAGCTTCTAATCCATGCGAAACACATGATTTAGCTGCAAATCAATGCGATGAAGAAGGTTTAGCTTCAAATCCATGCGAAACAAATGATATAGCTTCAAACACTTGGGGTGTAAGTGATATAGCTTCAAATGAAGACTAATCAAACGAGTTAGCTTCAAAATCCACGCGATACACATGATTTAACTTCAAATACTAGCGATATAAGTGATGTAGATTCAACTGCAGGCGAAACGAACGAGTTAGCTTCAAATCCATGCGAAACACATGATTTAGCTGCAAATCAATGCGATGTAGAAGGTTTAGCTTCAAATCCACGCGAAACAAATGATTTAGCTTCAAACACTTGGGGTATAAGTGATATAGCTTCAAATGCAGACTTAATCAAACGAGTTAGCTTCAAAATCCACGCGATACACATGATTTAGCTTCAAATATTAGCGATGTAGAAGGTTTAGCTTCAAATCCATGCGATACACAAGATTTAGCTTCAAATCAATGCGATGTAGTAGTTCAGCTTCAAATCCATGCGACACATATGATTTAGCTTCAAATACTTGCGAAATAAGTGATATAGCTTCAAAAGCTGTAGGAACAATCGAGGTAGCTTCAATTCCATGCGAGAAACATGATTTAGCTTCAAATCAATGCGATGTAGAAGGTTTAGCTTCAAATCCATGCGAAACACGTGATTTTTCTTCCAATTAATGCGAAGTAGAAGGCTTATCTTCAAATCCATGCGAATCAAATGGTTTAGCTTCAAATTCTTGTGATATACGTTATTTAGATTTAACTGCATGCGCAACGAACGAGTTAGCTTCTAATCCATGCGAAACACATGATTTAGCTGCAAATCAATGCGATGAAGAAGGTTTAGCTTCAAATCCATGCGAAACAAATGATATAGCTTCAAACACTTGGGGTGTAAGTGATATAGCTTCAAATGAAGACTAATCAAACGAGTTAGCTTCAAAATCCACGCGATACACATGATTTAACTTCAAATACTAGCGATATAAGTGATGTAGATTCAACTGCAGGCCGAAACGAACGAGTTAGCTTCAAATCCATGCGAAACACATGATTTAGCTGCAAATCAATGCGATGTAGAAGGTTTAGCTTCAAATCCACGCGAAACAAATGATTTAGCTTCAAACACTTGGGGTATAAGTGATATAGCTTCAAATGCAGACTAATCAAACGAGTTAGCTAAAAATCCACGCGATACACATGATTTAGCTTCAAATCACTTCGAAGGACAAGGCTTAGATTCAAATCCATGCGAATCAAAATGGTTTAGCTTCAAATACTTGTGATATACGTTATTTAGATTTAACTGCATGCGCAACCAAAGAGTTAGCTTCAAATCCATGCGATACACATGATTTAGCTTCAAATACTTGCGATATAAGTGATTCAGCTTCAATACAGGCGAAACGAACGAGTTAGCTTCAAATCCATTCGAAACACATGATTCAGCTGCAAATCAATGCGATGTAGAAGGTTCAGCTTCAAATCCATGCGAAACAAATGATATAGCTTCAAACACTTGGGGTATAAATGATATAGCTTCAAATGAAGACTAATCAACGAGTTAGCTTCAAAATCCACGCGATACACATGATTTGGCTTCAAATATTAGCGAGTGTAGAAGGTTTAGCTTCAAATCCATGCGATACACAAGATTTAGCTTCAAATCAATGCGATGTAGTAGGTTCAGCTTCAAATCCATGCGACACATATGATTTAGCTTCAATACTTGCGATATGAGTGATATAGCTTCAAAAGCTGTAGGAGCAAACGAGGTAGCTTCAATTCCATGCGAGGAAACATGATTTAGCTTCAAATCAATGCGATGTAGAAGGTTCAGCTTCAAATCCATGTGACACATATGATTTAGCTTCAAATACTTGCGATATAAGTGTTATAGCTTCAAAAGCTGGAGGAACAAACGAGGTGGCTTCAATTCCATGCGAAACAAATGGTTTAGCTACAAATACTTGTGATATAGATTATTTAGCTACAACTGCATGCGAAACTAACGAGTTAGCTTCAAATCCATGCGAAACACACGATTTATCTTCAAATCAATGCGGATGTAGAAGGTTTGCTTCAAATTAATAAGAGGTAGATGGTTTAGCTTCAAATCAATAGAATATAGAAGGTTTAGCTTCAAATCAATGCGATGTGGAAGGTTTAGCTTCAAATCCATACGACACACATGATTTAGATTCAAATCAATTCGAAGGACAACGCTTAGATTCAATCCATACGAAACAAATGATTTAGCTTCAAATGAATGCGAAGTAGAAGGCTTGGCTTCAAATCCATGCAAAACAAATGGTTTAACTACAAATACTTGTGATATACATTATTTAGCTACAACTGCATGCGAAACAAACGAGTTAACTTCAAATCCATGCGATACACATGATTTAGCTTCAAATCAATGGGATGTAGAAGGTTAGCTTCAAATCCATGCCATACACAAGATTTAGCTTCAAATCAATGCGATGTAGTAGGTTCAGCTTCAAATCCATGCGACACATATGATTTAGCTTCAAATACTTGCGATATAAGTGATATAGCTTTAAAGCTGTAGGAACAAACGAGGTAGCTTCAATTCCCGCGATACACATGATTTAGCTTCAAACACTTGCGATATAAGTTGATGTAGATTCATCTGCAGGCAAAACGAACGAGTTAGCTTCAAATCCATGAGAAACACATGATTCAGCTGCAAATCAATGCGATGTAGAAGGTTTAGCTTCAAATCCATACGAAACACATGATTTAGCAGCAAATCAATGCGAAGGAGAAGGCTTAGATTCAAATCCATGCGAAACAAATGATTTAGCTTCAAATGAATGCGAAGTAGAAGGCTTAGCTTCAAATCCATGCAAAACAAATGGTTTAACTACAAATACGTGTGAGATACATTATTAGCTACAACTGCATGCGAAACAAACGAGTTAGCTTCAAATCCATGCGAAATACATGATTAGCTTCAAATCAATGCGATGTAGAAGGTTTAGCTTCAAATCCATGCGAAACACATTATTTAGCTGCAAATCAGTGCGAAATAGAAGGCTCGGGTTCAAATCAATGCAATGCAAATGGTTCATCTTCAAATACTTGTGAAGACATCATTTAGCTTCAACTGCATGCGAAACACATGATTTAGCTTCAATTCAATGCGATGTAGAAGGTTTAGCTTCAAATCCATGCAAAACACGTGATTTATCTTCCAATTAATGCGAAGTAGAAGCTTAGCTTCAAATCCATGCGAATCAAATGGTTTAGCTTCAAATACTTGTGATATACGTTATTTAGATTTAACTGCATGCGCAACGAACGAGTTAGCTTCAAATCCATGCGAAACACATGATTTATCTGCAAATCAATGCGATGAAGAAGGTTTAGCTTCAAATCCATGCGAAACAAATGATATAGCTTCAAACACTTGTGGTGTAAGTGATATAGCTTCAAATGAAGACTAATCAAACGAGTTAGCTTCAAAATCCAAGCGATACACATGATTTAGCTTCAAATACTAGCGATATAAGTCATGTAGATTCAACTGCAGGCGAACCGAAAACAAGTTAGTTTCAAATCCATGCGAAACACATTATTAAGCTGAAAATCAATGCGATGTAGAAGGTTTAGCTTCAAATCCATGCAAAACACGTGATTTTTCTTCCAATTAATGCGAAGTAGAAGGCTTATCTTCAAATCCATGCGAATCAAATGGTTTAGCTTCAAATTCTTGTGATATACGTTATTTAGATTTAACTGCATGCGCAACGAACGAGTTAGCTTCTAATCCATGCGAAACACATGATTTAGCTGCAAATTAATGCGATGAAGAAGGTTTAGCTTCAAATCCATGCGAAACAAATGATATAGCTTCAAACACTTGGGGTGTAAGTGATATAGCTTCAAATGAAGACTAATCAAACGAGTTAGCTTCAAAATCCATGCTATCCACATAATTTAACTTCAAATACTAGCGATATAAGTGATGTAGATTCAACTGCAGGCGAAACGAACGGAGTTAAGCTTCAAATCCATGCGAAACACATGATTTAGCTGCAAATCAATGCGATGTAGAAGGTTTATCTTCAAATCCACGCGAAATAAATGATTTAGCTTCAAACACTTGGGGTATAAGTGATATAGCTTCAAATGAAGACTAATCAAACGAGTTAGCTTCAAAATCCACGCTATACACATGATTTAACTTCAAATACTAGCGATATAAGTGATGTAGATTCAACTGCAGGCGAAACGAACGAGTTAGCTTCAAATCCATGCGAAACACATGATTTAGCTGCAAATCAATGCGATGTAGAAGGTTTATCTTCAAATCCACGCGAAACAAATTGATTTAGCTTCAAACACTTGGGGTATAAGTGATATAGCTTCAAATGCAGACTAATCAACGAGTTAGCTTCAAAATCCACGCGATACACATGATTTAGCTTCAAATACTTGCGATATAAGTGATGTAGGTTCAGCTGCAGGCGAAACGAACGAGTTAGCTCAATCCATGCGAAACACATGATTTAGCTGCAAATCATGTGATGTAGAAGGTTTAGCTTCAAATCCATGCGATACACAAGATTTAGATTCAAATCAATGCGATGTAGAAGGTTCAGCTTCAAATCCATGCGATACATATGATTTAGCTTCAAATACTTGCGATAGAAGTGATATAGCTTCAAAAGCTGGAGGAACAAACGAGGAAGCTTCAATTCCATGCGAAACAAATTATTCAACTTCAATCAATGCGAAGTAGAAGGCTTAGCTTCAGATCCATGCGAAATAAATGGATTAGCTACAAATACTTGTGATATACATTATTTAGCTACAACTGCATGCGGAACAAACGAATTTGCTTCAAATCCATGCGAAACATATGATTTAGCTTCAAATCAATGCTATGTAGAAGGTTTAGCTGCAAATCCATGCGACACAGATGATTTAGCTTCAGATAATTGCCGATATAAGTAATATAGCTTCAAATGCAAACGAAACGCATGATTTGGCTTCAAATCGAAGCGAAACACATGATTTAGTTAAAAATCGATGCGATGTAGATGGTTTAGCTTCAAATCTGTGCGAAACAAATGATTTAGCTTCAAATACTCTCGATATTAGTGATGTAGCTTCAAATGCAGAAGAAACAAACGAGTTAGCTTGAAATCCATGCGAGACACATGACTTAGCTTCAAATCAATGCGACGTAGAAGGTTTAGCTTCAAATCCACGCGAAACAAATGTCTTAACTTCAAAAACTTGGGGTATAAGTGATGTAGCTTCAAATGCAGACCAATCAAACGAGTTAGCTTCAAAATCCACGCGATACACATGATTTAGCTTCAAATACTAGCGATATAACTGATGTAGATTCAACTGCAGCCGAAACGAACGAGTTAGCTTCAAATCCATGCGAAACACATGATTTAGCTGCAAATCAATGTGATGTAGAAGGTTTAGCTTCAAATCCATGCGATACACAAGATTTAGATTCAAATCAATGCGATGTAGCAGGTTCAGCTTCAAATCCATGCGACACATATGATTTAGCTTCAAATACTTGCGATATAAGTGATATAGCTTCAAAAGCTGGAGGAACAAACGAGGAAGCTTCAATTCCATGCGAAACAAATGATTTAACTTCAAATCAATGCGAAGTAGAAGGCTCAGCTTCAGATCCATGCGATACACAAGATTTAGCTTCAAATCAATGCAATGTAGTAGGTTCAGCTTCAAATCCATGCGATATAAGTGATATAGCTTCAAAAGCTGGAGGAACAAACGAGGTACCTTCAATTCCATGCGAAACAAATGGTTTAGCTACTAATACTTGTGATATACATTATTTAGCTACAACTGCATGCGAAACTAACGAGTTACATACAAATCCATGCGAAACACACGATTTATCTTCAAATCAATGCGATGTAGAAGGTTTAGCTTCAAATCAATAAGAGGTAGAAGGTTTAGCTTCAAATCAATAGAATATAGTAGGTTTAGCTTCAAATCAATGCGATGTAGAAGGTTTGGCTTCAAATCCATACGAAACACATGATTTAGCTTCAAATCAATGCGAACGAGAAGGCTTAGATTCAAATCCATGCGAAACAAATGATTTAGCTTCAAATGAATGCGAAGTAGAAGGCTTAGCTTCAAATCCATGCAAAAAAAATGGTTTAGCTACAAATGCTTGTGATATACATTATTTAGCTACAACTGCATGCGAAACAAATGAGTTAGCTTCAAATCCATGCTACATACATGATTTAGCAGCAAATCAATGCGATGTAGAAGGTTTAGTTTCAAATCCATGCGATACATATGATTTAGCTTCAAATACTTGAGGTATAAATGATATAGCTTCAAAGGAAGACTAATCAAACGAGTTAGCTTCAAAATCCACGCGATACACATGATTTATCTTCAAATATTAGCGATGTAGAAGGTTTAGCTTCAAATCCATGCGATACACAAGATTTAGCTGCAAATCAATGCGATGTAGACGGTTTAGCTTCAAGACAATAAGAGGTAGAATGTTTAGCTTCAAATCAATAGTATGTAGAAGGTTTAGCTTCAAGTCAATGCGATGTAGAAGGTTTAGCTTCAAATCCATACGAAACACATGATTTAGCTTCAAATTAATTCGAAGGACAAGGCTTAGATTCAAATCCATGCGAATCAAATGGTTTAGCTTCAAATACTTGTGATATACGTTATTTAGATTTAACTGCATGCGCAACCAAAGAGTTAGCTTCAAATCCATGCGATACACATGATTTAGCTTCAAATACTTGCGATATAAGTGATTCAGCTTCAAATACAGGCGAAACGAACGAGTTAGCTTCAAATCCATTCGAAACACATGATTCAGCTGCAAATCAATGCGATGTAGAAGGTTCAGCTTCAAATCCATGCGAAACAAATGATATAGCTTCAAACACTTGGGGTATAAATGATATAGCTTCAAATGAAGACTAATCAAACGAGTTAGCTTCAAAATCCACGCGATACACATGATTTGGCTTCAAATATTAGCGATGTAGAAGGTTTAGCTTCAAATCCATGCGATACACAAGATTTAGCTTCAAATCAATGTGATGTAGTAGGTTCAGCTTCAAATCCATGCGACACATATGATTTAGCTTCAAATACTTGCGATATGAGTGATATAGCTTCAAAAGCTGTAGGAGCAAACGAGGTAGCTTCAATTCCATGCGAGAAACATGATTTAGCTTCAAATCAATGCGATGTAGTAGGTTCAGCTTCAAATCCATGTGACACATATGATTTAGCTTCAAATACTTGCGATATAAGTGTTATAGCTTCAAAAGCTGGAGGAACAAACGAGGTGGCTTCAATTCCATGCGAAACAAATGATTTAGCTTCAAATCAATGCGGAGTAGAAGGCGTAGCTTCAAATCCATGCGAAACAAATGGTTTAGCTACAAATACTTGTGATATAGATTATTTAGCTACAACTGCATGCGAAACTAACGAGTTAGCTTCAAATCCATGCGAAACACACGATTTATCTTCAAATCAATGCGATGTAGAAGGTTTGCTTCAAATTAATAAGAGGTAGATGGTTTAGCTTCAAATCAATAGAATATAGAAGGTTTAGCTTCAAATCAATGCGATGTGGAAGGTTTAGCTTCAAATCCATACGACACACATGATTTAGATTCAAATCAATTCGAAGGACAACGCTTAGATTCAAATCCATACGAAACAAATGATTTAGCTTCAAATGAATGCGAAGTAGAAGGCTTGGCTTCAAATCCATGCAAAACAAATGGTTTAACTACAAATACTTGTGATATACATTATTTAGCTACAACTGCATGCGAAACAAACGAGTTAACTTCAAATCCATGCGATACACATGATTTAGCTTCAAATCAATGGGATGTAGAAGGTTTAGCTTCAAATCCATGCCATACACAAGATTTAGCTTCAAATCAATGCGATGTAGTAGGTTCAGCTTCAAATCCATGCGACACATATGATTTAGCTTCAAATACTTGCGATATAAGTGATATAGCTTTAAAAGCTGTAGGATCAAACGAGGTAGCTTCAATTCCACGCGATACACATGATTTAGCTTCAAACACTTGCGATATAAGTGATGTAGATTCATCTGCAGGCAAAACGAACGAGTTAGCTTCAAATCCATGAGAAACACATGATTCAGCTGCAAATCAATGCGATGTAGAAGGTTTAGCTTCAAATCCATACGAAACACATGATTTAGCAGCAAATCAATGCGAAGGAGAAGGCTTAGATTCAAATCCATGCGAAACAAATGATTTAGTTTCAAATGAATGCGAAGTAGAAGGCTTAGCTTCAAATCCATGCAAAACAAATGGTTTAGCTACAAATACGTGTGAGATACATTATTTAGCTACAACTGCATGCGAAACAAACGAGTTAGCTTCAAATCCATGCGAAATACATGATTTAGCTGCAAATCAATGCGATGAAGAAGGTTTAGCTTCAAATCCATGCGAAACAAATGATATAGCTTCAAACACTTGTGGTGTAAGTGATATAGCTTCAAATGAAGACTAATCAAACGAGTTAGCATCAAAATCCATGCGATTCACATGATTTAGCATCAAATACTAGCGATATAAGTCATGTAGATTCAACTGCAGGCGAACCGAACAAGTTAGTTTCAAATCCATGCGAAACACATTATTAAGCTGAAAATCAATGCGATGTAGAAGGTTTAGCTTCAAATCCATGCAAAACACGTGATTTTTCTTCCAATTAATGCGAAGTAGAAGGCTTATCTTCAATCCATGCGAATCAAATGGTTTAGCTTCAAATTCTTGTGATATACGTTATTTAGATTTAACTGCATGCGCAACGAACGAGTTAGCTTCTAATCCATGCGAAACACATGATTTAGCTGCAAATCAATGCGATGAAGAAGGTTTAGCTTCAAATCCATGCGAAACAAATGATATAGCTTCAAACACTTGGGGTGTAAGTGATATAGCTTCAAATGAAGACTAATCAAACGAGTTAGCTTCAAAATCCACGCTATCCACATGATTTAACTTCAAATACTAGCGATATAAGTGATGTAGATTCAACTGCAGGCGAAACGAACGAGTTAGCTTCAAATCCATGCGAAACACATGATTTAGCTGCAAATCAATGCGATGTAGAAGGTTTATCTTCAAATCCACGCGAAACAAATGATTTAGCTTCAAACACTTGGGGTATAAGTGATATAGCTTCAAATGAAGACTAATCAAACGAGTTAGCTTCAAAATCCACGCTATACACATGATTTAACTTCAAATACTAGCGATATAAGTGATTTAGATTCAACTGCAGGCGAAACGAACGAGTTAGCTTCAAATCCATGCGAAACACATGATTTAGCTGCAAATCAATGCGATGTAGAAGGTTTATCTTCAAATCCACGCGAAACAAATGATTTAGCTTCAAACACTTGGGGTATAAGTGATATAGCTTCAAATGCAGACTAATCAAACGAGTTAGCTTCAAAATCCACGCGATACACATGATTTAGCTTCAAATACTTGCGATATAAGTGATGTAGGTTCAGCTGCAGGCGAAACGAACGAGTTAGCTTCAAATCCATGCGAAACACATGATTTAGCTGCAAATCAATGTGATGTAGAAGGTTTAGCTTCAAATCCATGCGATACACAAGATTTAGATTCAAATCAATGCGATGTAGAAGGTTCAGCTTCAAATCCATGCGATACATATGATTTAGCTTCAAATACTTGCGATAGAAGTGATATAGCTTCAAAAGCTGGAGGAACAAACGAGGAAGCTTCAATTCCATGCGAAACAAATTATTCAACTTCAATCAATGCGAAGTAGAAGGCTTAGCTTCAGATCCATGCGAAATAAATGGATTAGCTACAAATACTTGTGATATACATTATTTAGCTACAACTGCATGCGGAACAAACGAGTTTGCTTCAAATCCTTGCGAAACATATGATTTAGCTTCAAATCAATGCTATGTAGAAGGTTTAGCTGCAAATCCATGCGACACAGATGATTTAGCTTCAGATAATTGCGATATAAGTAATATAGCTTCAAATGCAAACGAAACACATGATTTGGCTTCAAATCGAAGCGAAACACATGATTTAGTTAAAATCGATGCGATGTAGATGGTTTAGCTTCAAATCTGTGCGAAACAAATGATTTAGCTTCAAATACTCTCGATATTAGTGATGTAGCTTCAAATGCAGAAGAAACAAACGAGTTAGCTTGAAATCCATGCGAGACACATGACTTAGCTTCAAATCAATGCGACGTAGAAGGTTTAGCTTCAAATCCACGCGAAACAAATGACTTAACTTCAAAAACTTGGGGTATAAGTGATGTAGCTTCAAATGCAGACCAATCAAACGAGTTAGCTTCAAAATCCACGCGATACACATGATTTAGCTTCAAATACTAGCGATATAACTGATGTAGATTCAACTGCAGGCGAAACGAACGAGTTAGCTTCAAATCCATGCGAAACACATGATTTAGCTGCAAATCAATGTGATGTAGAAGGTTTAGCTTCAAATCCATGCGATACACAAGATTTAGATTCAAATCAATGCGATGTAGCAGGTTCAGCTTCAAATCCATGCGACACATATGATTTAGCTTCAAATACTTGCGATATAAGTGATATAGCTTCAAAAGCTGGAGGAACAAACGAGGAAGCTTCAATTCCATGCGAAACAAATGATTTAACTTCAAATCAATGCGAAGTAGAAGGCTCAGCTTCAGATCCATGCGATACACAAGATTTAGCTTCAAATCAATGCAATGTAGTAGGTTCAGCTTCAAATCCATGCGATATAAGTGATATAGCTTCAAAAGCTGGAGGAACAAACGAGGTACCTTCAATTCCATGCGAAACAAATGGTTTAGCTACTAATACTTGTGATATACATTATTTAGCTACAACTGCATGCGAAACTAACGAGTTACATACAAATCCATGCGAAACACACGATTTATCTTCAAATCAATGCGATATAGAAGGTTTAGCTTCAAATCAATAAGAGGTAGAAGGTTTAGCTTCAAATCAATAGAATATAGTAGGTTTAGCTTCAAATCAATGCGATGTAGAAGGTTTGGCTTCAAATCCATACGAAACACATGATTTAGCTACAAATCAATGCGAACGAGAAGGCTTAGATTCAAATCCATGCGAAACAAATGATTTAGCTTCAAATGAATGCGAAGTAGAAGGCTTAGCTTCAAATCCATGCAAAACAAATGGTTTAGCTACAAATACTTGTGAGATACATTATTTAGCTACAACTGCATGCGAAACAAACGAGTTAGCTTCAAATCCATGCGAAATACATGATTTAGCTGCAAATCAATGCGATGAAGAAGGTTTTGCTTCAAATCCATGCGAAACAAATGATATAGCTTCAAACTCTTGGGGTGTAAGTGATATAGCTTCAAATGAAGACTAATCAAACGAGTTAGCATCAAAATCCATGCGATACACATGATTTAGCTTCAAATACTAGCGATATAAGTGATGTAGATTCAACTGCAGGCCAAACGAACGAGTTAGCTTCAAATCCATGCGAAACACATGATTTAGCTGCAAATCAATGCGATGTAGAAGGTTTAGCTTCAAAACAATAAGAGGTAGAATGTTTAGCTTCAATTCAATAGAATGTAGAAGGTTTAGCTTCAAATCAATGCGATGTAGAAGGTTTAGCTTCAAATCCATACGACACACATGATTTAGGTTCAAATCAATTCGAAGGACAAGGCTCCGATTCAAATCCATGCGAAACAAATGATATAGCTTCAAACACTTGGGGTATAAATGATATAGCTTCAAATGAAGACTAATCAAACGAGTTAGCTTCAAAATCCACGCGATACACATGATTTAGCTTCAAATACTTGCGATATAAGTGATGTAGATTCAACTGCAGGCGAAACGAACGAGTTAGCTTCAAATCCATGCAAAACACATGACTTAGCTGCAAATCAATACGATGTAGAAGGTTTAGCTTCAAAACAATAAGAGGTAGAAGGTTTAGCTTCAATTCAATAGAATGTAGGAGGTTTAGCTTCAAATCAATGCGATGTAGAAGGTTTAGCTTCAAATCCATACGACACACATGATTTAGGTTCAAAACAATTCGAAGGACAAGGCTTAGATTCAAATCCATGCGAATCAAATGGTTTAGCTTCAAATACTTGTGATATACGTTATTTAGATTTAACTGCATGCGCAACCAAAGAGTTAGCTTCAAATCCATTCGATACACATGATTTAGCTTCAATTACTTGCGATATAAGTGATTTAGCTTCAAATACAGGCGAAACGAACGAGTTAGCTTCAAATCCATGCGAAACACATGATTCAGCTGCAAATCAATGCGATGTAGAAGGTTCAGCTTCAAATCCATGCGAAACAAATGGTATAGCTTCAAACACTTGGGGTATAAGTGATATAGCTTCAAATGCAGACTAATCAAACGAGTTAGCTTCAAAATCCACGCGATACACATGATTTAGCTTCAAATATTAGCGACGTAGAAGGTTTAGCTTCAAATCCATGCGATACACAAGATTTAGCTTCAAATCAATGCGATGTAGAAGGTTCAGCTTCAAATCCATATGACACATATGATTTAGCTTCAAATACTTGCGATATAAGTGTTATAGCTTCAAAAGCTGGAGGAAAAATCGAGGTGGCTTCAATTCCATGCGAAACAAATAATTTAGCTTCAAATCAATGCGAAGTAGAAGGCGTAGCTTCAAATCCATGCGAAACAAATGGTTTAGCTACAAGTACTTGTGATATAGATTATTTAGCTACAACTGCATGCGAAACTAACGAGTTAGCTTCAAATCCATGCGAAAAACACGATTTATCTTCAAATCAATGCGATGTAGAAGGTTTGCTTCAAATCAGTATGAGGTAGATGGTTTAGCTTCAAATCAATAGAATATAGAAGGTTTAGCTTCAAATCAATGCGATGTAGTAGGTTCAGCTACAAATCCATGCGACACATATGATTTAGCTTCAAATACTTGCGATATAAGTGATATAGCTTTAAAAGCTGTAGGAACAAACGAGGTAGCTTCAATTCCACGCGATACACATGATTTAGCTTCAAACACTTGCGATATAAGTGATGTAGATTCAACTGCAGGCAAAACGAACGAGTTAGCTTCAAATCCATGCGAAACACATGATTCAGCTGCAAATCAATGCGATGTAGAAGGATTAGCTTCAAGACAATAAGAGGTAGAAGGTTTAGCTTCAAATCAATAGAATGTAGAAGGTTTCGCTTCAAATCAATGCGATGTAGAAGGTTTAGCTTCAAATCCATACGATACACATGATTTAGCTTCAAATCAATTCGAAGGACAAGGCTTAGATTCAAATCCATGCGATACAAATGATTTAGCTTCAAATACTTGCGATATAAGTGTTATAGACTCAAAAGCTGGAGGAACAAACGAGGTGACTTCAATTCCATGCGAAACAAATGATTTAGCTTCAAATCAATGCGAAGTAGAAGGTGTAGCTACAAATCCATGCGAAACAAATGGTTTAGCTACAAATACTTGTGATATAGATTATTTAGCTACAACTGCATGCGAAACTAACGAGTTAGCTTCAAATCCATGCGAAACACACGATTTATCTTCAAATCAATGCGATGTAGAAGGTTTGCTTCAAATCAGTATGAGGTAGATGGTTTACCTTCAAATCAATAGAATATAGAAGGTTTAGCTTCAAATAAAAGCGATGTAGAAGGTTTAGCTTCAAATCCATACGACACACAAGATTTAGATTCAAATCAATTCGAAGGACAAGGCTTAGATTCAAATCCATGCGAAATAAATGATTTAGCTTCAAATGAATGAGAAGTAGAAGGCTTGGCTTCAAATCCGTGCAAAACAAATGGTTTAACTACAAATACTTGTGATATACATTATTTAGCTACAACTGCATGCGAAACAAACGAGTTAACTTCAAATCCATGCGATACACATGATTTAGATTCAAATCAATGCGATGTAGAAGGTTTAGCTTCAAATCCATGCCATACACAAGATTTAGCTTCAAATCAATGCGATGTAGTAGGTTCAGCTTCAAATCCATGCGACACAAATGATTTAGCTTCAAATACTTGCGATATAAGTGATATAGCTTCAAAAGCTGTAGGAAAAAACGAGGTAGCTTCAATTCCATGCGAGAAACATGATTTAGCTTCAAATCAATGCGAAGTAGAAGGTTTAGCTTCAAATCCATGCAAAACACGTGATTTAACTTCCAATTAATGCGAAGTAGATGGCTTAGCTTCAAATCCATGGGAATCAAATGGTTTAGATTCAAATACTTGTGATATACGTTATTTAGATTTAACTGCATGCGCAACCAACGAGTTAGCTTCAAATCCATGCGAAACACATGATTTATCTGCAAATCAATGCGATGAAGAAGGTTTAGCTTCAAATCAATAGAATGTAGAAGGTTTAGCTTCAAATCAATGCGATGTAGAAGGTTTAGCTTCAAACCCATACCAAACACATGATTTAGCTTAAAATCAATTCGAAGGACAAGGCTTAGATTCAAATCCATGCGAAACAAATGATTCAGCTTCAAATCAATGCGATGTAGGACGTTTAGCTTCAAATCCATGCGATACACATGATTTAGCTTCAAATACTTGCGATATAAGTGATCTAGCTTCAAATACAGGCGAAACGAACGAGTTAGCTTCATATCCATGCGAAACACATGATTCAGCTGCAAATCAATGCGATGTAGAAGGTTCAGCTTCAAATCCATGCGAAACAAATGATATAGCTTCAAACACTTGGGGTATAAATGATATAGCTTCAAATGAAGACTAAACAAACGAGTTAGCTTCAAAATCCACGCTATACACATGATTAAGCTTCAAATATTAGCGATGTAGAAGGTTTAGCTTCAAATCCATGCGATACACAAGATTTAGCTTCAAATCAATGCGATGTAGTAGGTTCAATTTCAAATCCATGCGACACATATGATTTAGCTTCAAATACTTGCGATATGAGTGATATAGCTTCAAAAGATGTAGGAACAGACGAGGTAGCTTCAATTCCATGCGAGAAACATGATTTAGCTTCAAATCGATGCGATGTAGAAGGTTTAGCATCAAATTAACGCGAAACATATGATTTAGCTTCAAACACTTGGGGTATAAGTGATATAGCTTCAAATGCAGACTAATCAAACGATTTAGCTTCAAAATCCACGCGATACACATGATTTAGCTTCAAATACTTGCGATATAAGTGATGTAGATTCAACTGCAGGCGAAACGAACGAGTTAGCTTCAAATCCATGCGAAACACATGATTTAGCTGCAAATCAATGCGATGTAGAAGGTTCAGCTTCAAATCCCTGCGATACACAAGATTTAGCTTCAAATGAATGCGAAGTAGAAGGCTTGGCTTCAAATCCATGCAAAACAAACGGTTTAACTACAAATACTTGTGATATACATTATTTAGCTACAACTGCATGCGAAACAAACGAGTTAACTTCAAATCCATGCGATACACATGATGTAGCTTCAAATCAATGGGATGTAGAAGGTTTAGCTTCAAATCCATGCCATACACAAGATTTAGCTTCAAATCAATGTGATGTAGAAGGTTTAGCTTCAAATCCCTGCGATACACAAGATTTAGCTTCCAATGAATGCGAAGTAGAAGGCTTAGCTTAAAATCCATGCGATTCACATGATTTAGCTCCAAATCAATGCGATGTAGAAGGTTTAGCTTCAAATCCATACGAAACACATGATTTAGCTTCAAATCAATTCGAAGGACAATGCTTAGATTCAAATCCATGCGATACAAATGATTTAGCTTCAAATTAATGCGATGTAGAAGGTTTAGCTTCAAATCCATGCGATACACAACATTTAGCTTCAAATCAATGCGATGTAGTAGGATCAGCTTCAAATCCATGCGGCACATATGATTTTGCTTTAAATACTTGCGATATAAGTGACATAGTTTCAAATGGAGGCGAAACGAACGAGTTAGCTTCAAATCCATGCGAGACACATGATTTAGCTTCTAATCAATGCGACGTAGAAAGTTTAGCTTCAAATCCACGCGAAACATATGATTTAGCTTCAAACACTTGGGGTATAAGTGATATAGCTTCAAATGCAGACTAATCAAACGATTTAGCTTCAAAATCCACGCGATACACATGATTTAGCTTCAAATACTTGCGATATAAGTGATGTAGATTCAACTGCAGGCGAAACGAACGAGTTAGCTTCAAATGCATGCGAAACACATGATTTAGCTGCAAATCAATGCGATGTAGAAGGTTTAGCTTCAAAACAATAAGAGGTAGAAGGATTAGCTTCAAATCAATAGAATGTAGAAGGTTTCGCTTCAAATCAATGCGATGTAGAACGTTTAGCTTCAAATCCATACGAAACACATGATTTAGCTTCAAATCAATTCGAAGGACAAGGCTTAGATTCAAATCCATGCGATGCAAATGATTTTGCTTCAAATAAATGCGATGTAGAAGGATTAGCTTCAAATCCATGCGATACACAACATTTAGCTTCAAATCAATGCGATGTAGTAGGTTCAGTTTCAAATCCATGCGGCACATATGATTTTGCTTTAAATACTTGCGGTATAAGTGACATAGTTTCAAATGGAGGCGAAACGAACGAGTTAGCTTCAAATCCATGCGAGACACATGATTTAGCTTCAAATCAATGCGATGTAGAAGGTTTAGCCTCAAATCCATGCCATACACAAGATTTAGCTTCAAGTCAATGCGATGTAGTAGGTTCAGCTTCAAATCCATGCGACACATATGATTTAGCTTCAAATACTTGCGATATAAGTAATATAGCTTTAAAAGCTGTAGGAACAAACGAGGTAGCTTCAATTCCACGCGATACACATGATTTAGCTTCAAACACTTGCGATATAAGTGATGTAGATTCAACTGCAAGCAAAACGAACGAGTTAGCTTCAAATCCATGCGAAACACATGATTCAGCTGCAAATCAATGCAATGTAGAAGGTTTAGCTTCAAATCCATGCGAAACAAATGATATAGCTTCAAACACTTGTGGTGTAAGTGATATAGCTTCAAATGAAGACTAATCAAACGAGTTAGCTTCAAACTCCACGCGATACACATGATTTAGCTTCAAATACTAGCGATATAAGTCATGTAGATTCAACTGCAGGCGAACAGAACGAGTTAGTTTCAAATCCATGCGAAACAAATGATTTAGCTTCAAATCAATGAGAAGTAGAAGGCGTAGCTTCAAATCCATGCGAAACAAATGGTTTAGCTACAAATACTTGTGATATACATTATTTAGCTACAACTGTATGCGAAACTAACGAGTAAGCTTCAAATCTATGCGAAACACACGATTTATCTTCAAATCAATGCGATGAAGAAGGTTTAGCTTCAAATCCATGCGATACACAAGATTTAGCTTCAAATGAATGCGATGTAGTAGGTTCAGCTTCAAATCCATGCGACACATATGATTTAGCTTCAAATACTTGCGATATAAGTGATATAGCTTCAAAAGCTGTAGGAACAAACGAGGTAGCTTCAAATCTATGCGAAACATATGATTCAGCTGCAAATCAATGCGATGTAGAAGGTTTAGCTTCAAATCCATGCGAAACACGTGATTTATCTTCCAATTAATGCGAAGTAGAAGGCTTAGCTTCAAATCCATGCGAATCAAATGTTTCAGCTTCAAATACTTGTGATATACGTTATTTAGATTTAACTGCATGCGCAACGAACGAGTTAGCTTCAAATCCATGCGAAACACATGATTTATCTGCAAATCAATGCGATGAAGAAGGTTTAGCTTCAAAACAATAAGAGGTAGAAGGTTTAGCTTCAAAACAATAAGAGGTAGAAGGTTTAGCTTCAAAACAATAGAATGTAGAAGGTTTAGCTTCCAATGAATGCGATGTAGAAGGTTTAGCTTCAAATCCATACGAAACACATGATTTACCTTCAAATCAATTCGAAGGACAAGGGTTAGATTCAAATCCATGCGAATCGAATGGTTTAGCTTCAAATGCTTGCGAATATAAGTGATATAGCTTCAAATGCAGGCGAAACAAACGACTTAGCATCAAATCCATGCGAGACACATGATTTAGCTCCAAATCAATGCGAAGTAGAAGGCTTAGCTTCAAATACATGAGAAACAAAGGATTTATCTTCAGATAATTGCAATATAAGTGATATAGCTTCAAATGCAGGAGAAACAATCGAATTAGCTTCATATCCATGCGAACCGCATGATTTAGCTTCAAATCAATGCGAAGTAGAAGGCTTAGCTTCAAATCCATGCGAAACGAATGATTTAGCTTCAAATTCTTGCTAATATAAGTGATATAGCTTCAAATGCAGGCGAAACAATCAAGTAAGCTACAAATACGTGCGAGACACATGATTTAGCATTAAATACTTGTGATATACATGATTTACATTCAGCTGCATGCGAAACAAACGATTTAGCTTCACACCAAAGCGTAACAAATGAATTAGTTTCAAATCAATGCGAAGTAGAAGAGTTCTCTTCAAAACCGTGCAAAACAAATGATTTACCTTCAAATACTTGTGATATACATGATTTAGCTTCAACTGCATGCGAAACAAACGAGTTATCTTGAAATCCATGCGGAACACATGAGTTAGTTACAAATCAATGCGAAGTCTAAGGCTTAGCTTCAAATCAATGCGAAACGAATGATTTGCCTTCATATACTTGCGGATATAAGTGATATAGCTTCAACTGCATGCGAAACAAACGAGTTAGCTTCAAATTCATGCGGAAAGCATGATTTAGCTTCAAATCAATTCGAAGTAGAAGGCTTAGCTTCAAAAATATGAGAAAATAATTATTTATATTCAAATACTTGCGATATGAGTGATATAGCTTCAAAAGCTGTAGGAACAAACGAGGTAGCTTCAATTCCATGCGAGAAACATGATTTAACTTCAAATCAATGCGATGTAGAAGGTTTAGCATCAAATTAACGCGAAACATATGATTTAGCTTCAAACACTTGGGGTATAAGTGATATAGCTTGAAATGCAGACTAATCAAACGATTTAGCTTCAAAATCCACGCGATACACATGATTTAGCTTCAAATACTTGCGATATAAGTGATGTAGATTCAACTGCAGGCGAAACGAACGAGTTAGCTTCAAATGCATGCGAAACAAATGATTTAGCTGCAAATCAATGCGATGTAGAAGGTTTAGCTTCAAAGCAATAAGAGGTAGAAGGATTAGCTTCAAATCAATAGAATGTAGAAGGTTTCGCTTCAAATCAATGCGATGTAGAAGGTTTAGCTTCAAATCCATACGAAACACATGATTTAGCTTCAAATCAATTCGAAGGACAAGGCTTAGATTCAAATCCATGCGATACAAATGATTTAGCTTCAAATTAATGCGATGTAGAAGGTTTAGCTTCAAATCCATGCGATACACAACATTTAACTTCAAATCAATGCGATGTAGTAGGTTCAGCTTCAAATCCATGCGGCACATATGATTTTGCTTTAAATACTTGCGATATAAGTGACATAGTTTCAAATGGAGGCGAAACGAACGATTTAGCTTCAAATCCATGCGAGACACATGATTTAGCTTCTAATCAATGCGATGTAGAAAGTTTAGCTTCAAATCCACGCGAAACTAATGATTTAGCTTCAAACACTTGGGGTATAAGTGATATAGCTTCAAATGCAGACTAATCAAATGAGTTAGCATCAAAATCCACGCCATACACATGATTTAGCTTCAAACACTTGCGATATAATTGATGTAGATTTTACTGCAGGCAAAACGAACGAGTTAGCTTCAAATCCATGCGAAACACATGATTCAGCTGCAAATCAATGCGATGTAGAAGGATTAGCTTCAAATCCATGCGAAACACATTATTTAGCTGCAAATCAGTGCGAAGTAGAAGGCTCGGGTTCAAATCAATGCAATTCAAATGGTTCATCTTCAAATACTTGTGAAAGACATGATTTAGCTTCAACTGCATGCGAAACACATGATTTAGCTTCAAATCAATGCGAAACACATGATTTAGCTTCAAATCAATGCGTTGTAGAAGGTTTAGCTTCAAATCCATGCAAAACACGTGATTTATCTTCCAATTAATGCGAAGTAGAAGGCTTAGCTTCAAATCCATGCGTGTCAAATGGTTTAGCTACAAATACTTGTGATATTCATTATTTAGCTACAACTGCATGCGAAACTAACGAGTTAGCTTCAAATCCATGCGAATCACACGATTTATCTTCAAATCATTGCGATGTAGAAGGTTTAGCTTCAAATCAATAAGAGGTAGAAGGTTTAGCTTCAAATCAATAGAATATAGCAGGTTTAGCTTCAAATCAATGCGATGTAGAAGGTTTAGCTTAAAATCCATACGAAACACATGATTTAGCTTCAAATCAATTCGAAGGACAAGGCTTAGATTCAAATCCATGCGAAACAAATGATTTAGCTTCAAATGAATGCGAAGTAGAAGGCTTGGCTTCAAATCCATGCAAAACAAATGGTTTAACTACAAATACTTGTGATATACATTATTTAGCTACAACTGCATGCGAAACAATCGAGTTAACTTCAAATCCATGCGATGCACATGATTTAGCTTCAAATCAATGCGATGTAGAAGGTTTAGCTTCAAATCCACGCGAAACACATTATTTAGCTGCAAATCAGTGCGAAGTAGAAGGTTTAGCTTCAAATCCATGCCAAACAAATGGTTTATTTTCAAATATTTGTGATATACATGATTTGGCTTCAACTGCATGCGAAACAAACGAGTTATCTTGAAATCCATGCGGAACACATGAGTTAGCTACAAATAAATGCGAAGTTTAAGGCTTAGCTTCAAATCAATGCGAAATACAAGGTTTAGCTTCAAATCCATGCGAAGCGAATCATTAAGTTTCAAATACTTGCGAATATAAGTGATATAGCTTCATATGCAGGCGAAACAATCCAGCAAGCTGCAAATCGATTCGAAACACATGATTTAGCTTCAAATACATGCGGAACACATGGATTAGCTTAATATTCATGTGAAACAAGTGGTTCAGCTCCAAATACTTGTGATATACGTTATTTAGCTTCAAGAGCATGCGAAACAAACGAGTTATCTTCAAATCCATGCGGAACGCATGATTTAGCTTCAAATCAATGCGAAGTAGAAGGCTTAGCTTCAAATTCATGAGAAAATAATGATTTATATTCAGATAATGGCGATATAAGTGATATAGCTTTAAATGCACTCGAAACACTCGAGATAGCTTCAAATCCATGCGAATCACATGATTTAGCTTCAAATCAATGCGTAGTAGAAGGCTTAGCTTCAAATCCATGCGAAACGAATGATTTAGCTTCAATTCCTTGCGAAAATGAGTGATACAGCTACAAATGCAGGCGAAACAAACGTGTTAGCTTCAAATCAATGCGAATCACATGATTTAGATACAAATCAATGCGAAGTAGAAGGCTTATCTTCAAATCCATGCGAAACAAATGGTTTCGCTTCAAATAATTTTGATATACATGATTTAGCTTCAAATTCATGCGGAACTAATGATTTAGCTTCCAATACTTAAGATATAAATGATTTAGCTTCAACTGGAAGCGAAACAAACGAGTTTGCTTCGAATCCATGCGAAAGACAAGATTTAGCTTCAAATCTATACGATGTAGAAGGTTTAGCTTAAAATCCATGCGAAACAAATGATTTAGCTTCAAATACTTGCGATATACATGATTTAGCTTCAAATGCTTGCGAAACAAACGTGTTAGCTACAAATCCATCCGGAACACATGATTTAGCTTCAAATCATGCGAAGTAGAAGGCTTAGCTTCAAATACATGAGAAACAAATGATTTATCTTCAGATAATTGCGATATAAGTGATATAGCTTCAAATGCACGCGAAACAAACGAGTTAGCTTCTAATCCATGAGAAACACATGTTTTAGCTTCAAGTCAATGCGGAATGGAAGGTTTATCTACAAATGCATGCGAAACAAATGATTTTGCTTCAAGTCGATGCGGAATAGAAGGATTAGCTTCAAATGCATGCGAAAAACATGATTTAGCTTCAAATACTTGCCATATAAACGATATAGTTTCAAAGCATGCGAAACAAAGGAGTTAGCTTCACATTCATTCGAAACACATGATTTATCTTCACATCAATGCGAAGTAGAAGGCTTAGCTTCAAATCCATGCGAATCAAACGGTTTAGCTCCAAATACTTGTGATATACATTATTTAGCTTCAAGAGCATGCGAAACAAACGAGTTAGCTTCAAATCAAACGAAACACGTGATATAACTTCAAATCAATGCGAAGTAGAAGGCTTAGCTTCAAATCCATGCGAAACGAATTATTTAGCTTGAAATACATGCGAATATAAGTGATATAGCTACAAATCAATGCGAAGTAGAAGGTTTATCTTCAAATCCATGAGAAACAAATGGTTTAGCATCAAATACTTGTGATATACATGATTTAGCTTCAAATGCAGGCGATACAAACGAGTTAGCTTCAAATCCAAGCAAAACACATGCTTTAGCTTCAAATCAATGCGAAGTAGAAGGATTTGCTTATAATCCATGCGAAACAAATGATTTAGCTTCAAATACTTGCGATATAAATGATTTAGCTGCAACTGGAAACGAAACAAGCGAGTTAGCTTCAAATCCTTGCTAATCAAACGGTTTAGCTTCAAATACTTGTGATATACATGTTTTATTTTGAACTGCATGCGAAACAAACGAGTTAGCTTCAAATCAAACGAAACACATGATATAGCTTCAAATCAATGCGAAGTAGTAGGCTTAGCTTCAGATCCATGAGAAACAAATGGTTCATCATCAAATACTTGTGGTATACATGATTTAGCTTTATCTCCATGCGAAACAAACGATTTATCTTGTACACCATGCGGAACACATGATTTAGCTACAAATCAATGCGAAGTAGAAGGCTTAGCTACAAATTCATGCAAAACGTATGATTTGGCTTCAAATACTTGCGAATAAAAGTGATATAGCTTCAACTGCATGCGAAACACACGAGTTAGCTTCAAATCCAGGCGAAACACATGATTTAGATTCAAATACATGCGAAACACATGGTTCAGATTAATATTCATGCGAAACAAATGGTTCAGATTCAAAAACTTGTGATATACATTAATTAGCTTCAAGAGCATGCGAAACAAACGCGTTAGCATCAAATCTAAAGGAAACACATCATTTAATTTCAAATCAATGCGAAGTAGAAAGCTTAGCTGCAAATCAATGCGAAACAAATGGTTTAGCTCCAAATACTTGTGATATACACGATTTAGCTTAAACTGCATGCGAAACAAACGAGTTAGCTTCAAATCCGTGCGAAACAGATGATTTCGATTCAAATCAATGCGAAGTTGAATACTTAGCTTCAAATCCATGCTAATGAAATAGTTTAGCTTCAAATACTTGTGATATACATGATTTATTTCCAACTGCATGCGAAACAAACGAGTTAGCTTCAAATTCATGCGAAACACGTGATTTAGCTTCAAATTCATGCGAAACACATGGTTTACCTTAATATTCATGCGAAACAAATGGTGCTGCTTCAAATACTTGTGATATACATAATTTAGCTTCAATAGCTTGCGAAACAAAGCAGTTAGCTTCAAATCCAAAGCAAACACATCATTTAATTACAAATCAATGCGAAGTAGTAGGCTTAGCTCCAAATAAATGCGAAACAAATAGTTTAGCTTCTAATACTTGTGACATACATGATTTAGCTTCAAATGCAGGCGGAACAAACGAGTTAGCTTCAATTCCAAGCGAAACACATGATTTAGCTTCAAATCAATGCGATGTAGAAGGCTTAGTTTCAAATACATGAGAAAGAAATGATTTATCTTCAGATGATTACGATATAAGTGATATAGCTTCAAATGCAGGCGAAACAATCCAGTTAGCTTCATATCAAAGCGATGTAGAAGGCTTAGCTTAAATCCATACGGAACAAATGATTTGGTTTCAAATACTTGCGATATAAGTGATATAGATTCAACTGCAGACGAAACAAACGAGTTAGCTCCAAATCCATGCAAAACACATGATTAAGCTTCAAATGCATGCGAAACACATGATTTAGGTTCAAATTAATGCGATACACGTGGTTTAGCATCAGATACATGCGAAACAAATTGTTTAGCTTCAGATACTTAAGATATACATGATTTGGATGCAACTGCAGGCGAAACAAACGAGTTAGCTTCAAATCCAAGCGATACACATGATTTAGATTCAAATCAATGCGAAGTAGAAGGCTTAGCGTCAATTCCATGCGAAACAAATGGTTTAGGTACAAACATTTGTGGTATACATGATTTAGCTTCAACTGCATGCGAAACAAACGAGTTAGCTTCAAATCCAAGCGAAACACACGATTTAGCTTCAAATTAATGCGAAGTAGATGACTTAGCTTTGAATCCATGAGAAGCAAGTGATTTAGCTTCAGATGCTTGCGATATAATTGATATAGCTTCAAATGTAAGAGGAACAAACGAGGTAGTTTCAAATCCATGCGACACACATGATTTAGCTTCAAATCAATGCGAAGTAGAAGGCTTAGCTTCAAATCCATGATAAAAAAATGATTTACCTTCGCATACATGAGATATAATTGAAACAGCTTCAAATGCAGGCGAAACAAACGAGTTCGCATCAAATCCATGCGAAACACATGATTTATCTCCAAATGCAGGCGAAACAAACCAGTTAGCTTCTATTCCATGTGAAACACTTGATTTAGCTTCAAATTCATGCGAATATATGTTATATAACTGCAAATGCATGCGAAACAAACGAGGTAGTTTCAAATCCAAGCAAAACACACGATTTAGCTTCAAATCAATGCGAAGTCGAAGAATTAGCTTCAAATCCATGCGAAACGAATGATTGAGCTTCAAATAGTTGCGCATATATGAGATATAGCTTCGAATGCAGGCGAAACAAACGAGTTAGCTTCAAATCCATGCGAAACACATGATTTAGCTGCAAACCAATGCGATGTAGAATGTTTCGCTTCACATCCAAGCAATACACAGGATTTAGCTTCAAATCAATGCGAAGTAGAAGGGTTAGCTCCAAAACCATGCGATTCACATGATTTATCTTCAAATTCATGCGAAACACATGGTTTAGCTTCAATTCCAAGCGAATTAAATGGTTTAGCTTCGAATACTTGTGATATACAAGATTTAGCATCAACTGCGTGCGAAACAAACGAATTAGCTTCAAATAAATGCGATACACATGATTAAGCTTCAAATCAATTCGAAGTAGAAGGCTTAGCTACAAATCCAAGAGACACTAATTATTTAGCTTCAAATACTTGCGATATAAGTGACATAGCTTCCAATGCAGGCGAAACAAACGAGTTCGCTTCAAATCCATGCGTAACACATGATTTAGCTTCAAAACAATTCGAAGTAGTACGCTTAGCTTCAAATCCATGCGAAAAAAATGGTTTAGCTTCAAATATTTTTGCTATACATAATTTAGCTTCAACTGCATGCGAAACAAACGAGTTAGCTTCAAATGCATGCGAAACACATGATTTAGCTCCAAATGCAGGCGAAACAAACCAGTTAGCTTCTATTCCATGTGAAACACATGATTTAGCTTCAAATTCATGCGAAACACATGGTTTAGCTTCATATTCTTGCAAAACAAATGGCTTAGCTTCAGATACTTGTGATAAACATGATTTAGCTTCAACTTCATATGAAACAAACGAGTTATCTTCAACTCCAAGGGAAACACATGATTTAGATTCAAATTCGTGCCAAACAAGTGACTTAGCTTCACATAATTGTGATATACATGATTTAGATTCAACTGCATGCGAAACAAACGAGTTGGCATCAAATCCAAGCGATACACATGATTTATCTTCAAATTCATGCGAAACACATGGTTTAGCATCAAATACATGCGAAACAAATGATTTAGCTTCAAATCAATGCGAAGTAAAAGGCTTAGCTTCTACTCCATGCGTTACGAATGATTTAGCTTCAAATACTTGCGAAGTAAAAGGCTTAGCATCTTCTCCATGCGTAACGAATGATTTAGCTTCAAATACTTGCGAACATAAGAGATACAACATTCAAATCTGGGCGAATTAAATGATTGAGCTTCAAATACTTGCGATATAAGTGATATAGATTCAAATGAAGGCGAAACAAACGAGTTCGCTTCAAATCCATGCGAAACACATGATTTAGCTACAAATCAATGCGAAGTAGAAGGGTTAGCTCCAAAACCATGCGATTCACATGATTTATCTTCAAATTCATGCGAAACACATGGTTTAGCATCAAATACATGCGAAACAAATGATTTAGCTTCAAATCAATGCGAAGTAAAAGGCTTAGCTTCTACTCCATGCGTAACGAATGATTTAGCTTCAAATACTTGCGAAGTAAAAGGCTTAGCTTCTTCTCCATGCGTAACGAATGATTTAGCTTCAAATACTTGCGAACATAAGAGATACAACATTCAAATCTGGGCGAATTAAATGATTGAGCTTCAAATACTTGCGATATAAGTGATATAGATTCAAATGAAGGCGAAACAAACGAGTTCGCTTCAAATCCATGCGAAACACGTGATTTAGCTACAAATCAATGCGAAGTAGAAGGGTTAGCTCCAAAACCATGCGATTCACATGATTTATCTTCAAATTCATGCGAAACACATGGTTTAGCTTCAATTCCAAGCGAATTAAATGGTTTAGCTTCGAATACTTGTGATATACATGGATCAGCTTCAACTGCTTGCGAAAAAACGAGTTTGTTTCAAATCCAAGGGAAACACATGATTTTGATTCAAATGAATGCGAAGTAGAAGGCTTAGCTTCAAATCCATGCGAAAGGAATGTTTTAGCTTCAAATACTTGCCTTATGTATGAAATAGCTTCAAATGCAGACGAAACAAACGAGTTAGTTTCTAATCCATGCGAAACTCATTATTTCCCTTCAAATGAATGCGAACTAAATGTCTTAGCTTTAAATCCATGAGAAACAAATGATTTAGCTTCAAATGAATGCGAAGTAGAAGGCTTGGCTTCAAATCCATGCAAACCAAATGGTTTAGCTACAAATACTTGTGATATACATTATTTAGCTACAACTGCATGCGAAACGAACGAGTTAGCTTCAAATCCATGCGAAACACATGATTTAGCTGCAAACCAATGCGATGTAGAATGTTTAGCTTCACATCCAAGCAATACACAGGATTTAGCTTCAAATCAATGCGAAGTAGAAGGGTTAGCTCCAAAACCATGCGATTCACATGATTTATCTTCAAATTCATGCGAAACACATGGTTTAGCTTCAATTCCAAGCGAATTAAATGGTTTAGCTTCGAATACTTGTGATATACGTGGATCAGCTTCAACTGCTTGCGAAAAAACGAGTTTGTTTCAAATCCAAGGGAAACACATGATTTAGCTTCAAATGAATGCGAAGTAGAAGGCTTAGCTTCAAATCCATGCGAAAGGAATGTTTTAGCTTCAAATACTTGCCTTATGTATGAAATAGCTTCAAATGCAGACGAAACAAACGAGTTAGTTTCTAATCCATGCGAAACTCATTATTTCCCTTCAAGTGAATGCGAACTAAATGTCTTAGCTTTAAATCCATGCGAAACAAATGATTTAGCTTCAAATGAATGCGAAGTAGAAGGCTTGGCTTCAAATCCATGCAAACCAAATGGTTTAGCTACAAATACTTGTGATATACATTATTTAGCTACAAATGCATGCGAAACGAACGAGTTAGCTTCAAATCCATGCGATACACATGATTTAGTTTCAAATCAATGCGATGTAGAAGGTTTAGCTTCAAATCCATGACATACACAAGATTCAGCTTCAAATCAATTCGAAGAACAAGGCTTAGATTCAAATCCATGCGCAACAAATGATTTAGTTTCAAATGAATGCGAAGTAGAAGGCTTAGCTTCAAATCCATGCAAACCAAATGGTTTAGCTACAAATACTTGTGATATACATTATTTAGCTACAACTGCATGCGAAATAAACGAGATAGCTTCAAATCCATGCTATATACATGATTTAGCTTCAAATCAATGCGATGTAGAAGGTTTAGCTTCAAAACAATAAGAGGTAGAAGGTTTAGCTTCAAATCAATAGGATGTAGGAGGTTTCGCTTCAAATCAATGCGATGTAGAAGGTTTAGCTTCAAATCCATACGAAACACATGATTTAGCTTCAAATCAATTCGAAGGACAAGGCTTAGATTCAAATCCATGCGAAACAAATGATTTAGCTTCAAATCAATGCTATGTAGAAGGTTTAGCTTCAAATCCATGCGATACACAAGATTTAGCTTCAAATCAATGCGATGTAGTAGGTTCAGCTTCAAATCCATGCGGCACATATGATTTTGCTTTAAATACTTGCGATATAAGTGACATAGTTTCAAATGGAGGCGAAACGAACGAGTTAGTTTCAAAACCATGCGAGAAACATGATTTAGCTTTAAATCAATGCGATGTAGAAGGTTTAGCATCAAATTAACGCGAAACATATGATTTAGCTTCAGACACTTGGGGTATAAGTGATATAGCTTCAAATGCAGACTAATCAAACGAGTTAGCTTCAAAATCCACGCTATACACATGATTTAGCTTCAATTACTTGCGATATAAGTGATGTAGGTTCAACTGCAGGCGAAACGAACCAGTTAGCTTCAAATCCATGCGAAATACATGATTTTGCTGCAAATCAATGTGATGTAGAAGGTTTAGCTTCAAATCCATGCGATACACAAGATTTAGCTTCAAATCAATGCGAAGTAGAAGGTTTAGCTTCAAATCCATACGACACACATGATTTAGATACAAATCAATTCGAAGGACAAGGCTTAGATTCAAATCCATGCGAAACAAATGATTTAGCTTCAAATGAATGCGAAGTAGAAGGCTTGGCTTCAAATCCATGCAAAACAAATGGTTTAACTACAAATACTAGTGATAAACGTTATTTAGCTACAACTGCATGCGAAACAAACGAGTTAACTTCAAATCCATGCGATACACATGATTTAGCTTCAAATCAATGCGATGTAGAAGGTTTCGCTTCAAATCCATGCCATACACAAGATTTAGCTTCAAATCAATGCGATATAGTAGGTTCAGCTTCAAATCCATGCGACACATATGATTAAGGTTCAAATACTTGCGATATAAGTGATATAGCTTCAAAAGCTGTAGGAACAAACGAGCTAGCTTCAATTCCATGCGAGACACATGATTTAGCTTCAAATCAGTGCGATGTAGAAGGTTCAGCTTCAAATCCATACGAAACACATGATTTAACTTCAAATCAATTCGAAGTACAATGCTTAGATTCAAATCCATGCGAAACAAATGATTTAGCTTCAAATGAATGCGAAGTAGAAGGCTTAGCTTCAAATCCATGCAAAACAAATGGTTTAGCTACAAATGCTTGTGATATACATTATTTAGCTACAACTGCATGCGAAACAAACGAGTTAGCTTCAAATCCATGCTATATATATGCTTTAGCTTCAAATCAATGCAATGTAGAAAGTTAAGCTTCAAATCCATGCGATACACAAGATTTAGCTTCAAATCAATGCGATGTAGTAGGTTCAGCTTCAAATCCATGCGACACATATGATTTAGCTTCAAATACTTGCGATATAAGTGATATAGCTTCAAAAGCTGTAGGAACAAACGAGGTAGTTTCAATTCCATGCGATACACAAGATTTAGCTTCAAATCAATGCGATGTAGTAGGTTCAGCTTCAAACCCATGCGATATAAGTGATATAGCTTCAAACGCAAGAGGAACAAACGAGTTAGCTTCAAATCCATGCGAAACACACGATTTATCTTCAAATCAATGCGATGTCGAAGGTTTAGCTTCAAATCAATGCGATGTCGAAGGTTTAGCTTCAAATCAATAAGAGGTAGAAGGTTTAGCTTCAAATCAATATAATATAGAAGGTTTAGCTTCAAATCAATGCGATGTAGAAGGTTTAGCTTCAAATCCTTACGAAACACATGATTTAGCTTGAAATCAATTCGAAGGACATGGATTAGATTCAAATCCATACGAAACAAATGATTTAGCTTCAAATGAATGCGAAGTAGAAGGCTCAGCATCAAATCCATGCGAAACACATGATTAAGATTCACATCAAAGCGATGTAGATGGTTTGCTTCAAATCCATGCGATACACAAGATTTAGCTTCAAGTCAATGCGATGTAGTAGGTTCAGCTTCAAATCCATGCGATATAAGTGATATAGCTTCAAAAGCAGGAGGAACAAACGAGTTAGCTTCAAATCCATGCGAAACACACGATTTATCTTCAAATCAATGCGATGTCGAAGGTTTAGCTTCAAATCAATAAGAGGTAGAAGGTTTAACTTCAAATCAATAGAATATAGAAGGGTTAGCTTCAAATCAATGCGATGTAGAAGGTTTAGCTTCAAATCCATACGAAACACATGATTTAGCTTGAAATCAATTCGAAGGGCATGGATTAGATTCAAATCCATGCGAAACAAATGATTTAGCTTCAAATGAATGCGAAGTAGAAGGCTCAGCATCAAATCCATGCGAAACACATGATTAAGATTCACATCAAAGCGATGTAGATGGTTTGCTTCAAATCCATGCGATGCACAAGATTTAGCTTCAAGTCAATGCGATGTAGTAGGTTCAGCTTCAAATCCATGCGATATAAGTGATATAGCTTCAAAAGCAGGAGGAACAAACGAGGTAGCTTCAATTCCATGCGAAACAAATGATTTAGCTTCAAATCAATGCGAAGTAGAAGGCGTAGCTTCAAATCCATGCGAATCAAATGGTTTAGTTACAAATACTTGTGATATACATTATTTAGCTACAACTACATGCGAAACGAACGAGTTAGCTTCAAATCCATGCGAAACACATGATTTAGCTTCAAATCAATGCGATGTAGAATGTTTAGCTTCAAATCCAAGCGAAACACATGATTTAGCTTCAAATACTTGCGATATAAGTGATCTAGCTTCCAATACAGGCGAAACGAACGAGTTAGCTTCAAATCCATGCGAAACACATGATTCAAATGCAAATCAATGCGAAGTAGAAGGTTTAGCTTCAAATCCATGCCAAACACATGATTTAGATTCAAATCCATGGGATGTAGAAGGTTTAGCTCCAAATCCATGCGAAACACATTATTTAGCTGCAAATCAGTGCGATGTAGTAGGTTCAGCTTCAAATCCATGCGGCACATATGATTTAGCTTCAAATACTTGCGATATAAGTGATATAGCTTCAAAAGCAGGAGGAACAAACGAGGTAGCTTCAATTCCATGCAAAACAAATGATTTAGCACAGGAACTTGCGGCATGAGAGATATAGCTTCAAATGCAGGGGAAACAAACGTGTTAGCTCAAATTCTATGCGAAGCAAATGATTTAGCTACAAATACTTGTGATATACATTATGCACCTACAACTGTATGCGAAACAAACGAGTTAGCTTCAAATCCATGCGAAACACATAATTTAGCATGCAAATCAATGCGATGTAGAAGGTTTAGCTTCAAATCCATGCGATACACAAGTTTTAGCTCCAAATCAATGCGATGAAGTAGGTTCAGGTTCAAATCCATGCTACACATATGATTTAGCTTCAAATTCTTGCGATATAAGTGATATAGCTTCAAAAGCAGGAGGAACAAACGAGGTAGCTTCAATTCCATGCGAAACAAATAATTTAGCTTCAAATCAATGCGAAGTAGAAGGCTTAGCTTCAAATCCATGCGAAACAAATGGTTTAGCTAGAAATGCTTGTGATATACATTATTTAGCTACAACTGCATGTGAAACAAACGAGTTAGCTTCAAATCCATGCGATACACACGATTTAGCTTCAAATCAATGCGATGTAGAAGGTTTAGCTTCAAATCTAAGCGAAACACATGATTTAGGTTCAAATACTTGCGATATAAGTGATATAGCTTCAAATACAGGCGAAACAAACGAGTTAGCCTCAAATCCATGCGAAACACACGATTTAGCTTCAAATCAATGCGATGTAGAATGTTTAGCTTCAAATCCAAGCGAAAACACATGATTTAGCTTCAAATACTTGCGAAATAAGTGATCTAGCTTCAAATACAGGCGAAACGAACGAGTTAGCTTCAAATCCATGCGAAACACATGATTCAAATGCAAATCAATGCGAAGTAGAAGGTTTAGCTTCAAATCCATGCGGAACACATTATTTAGCTGCAAATCAGTGCGATGTAGTAGGTTCAGCTTCAAAATCCATGCGGCACATATGATTTAGCTTCAAATACTTGCGATATAAGTGATATAAGTTTCAAATGGAGGGCGAAACGAACGAGTTAGCTTCAAATTCATGCGAAACACATGATTTAGCTGCAAATCAATGCGATGTAGAAGGTTTAGCTTCAAATCCAATCGAACACATGATTTAGATTCAAATCCATAGGATGTAGAAGGTTTAGCTTCAAATCCATGCGAAACACATTATTTAGCTGCAAATCAGTGCGATGTAGTAGGTTCAGCTTCAAATCCATGCGGCACATATGATTTAGCTTCAAATACTTGCGATATAAGTGATATAGCTTCAAAAGCAGGAGGAACAAACGAGGTAGCTTCAATTCCATGCAAAACAAATGATTTAGCACAGGAACTTGCGACATGAGAGATATAGCTTCAAATGCAGGGGGAAACAAAACGTGTTAGCTCAAATTCTATGCGAAGCAAATGATTTAGCTACAAATACTTGTGATATACATTATGCACCTACAACTGTATGCGAAACAAACGAGTTAGCTTCAAATCCATGCGAAACACATAATTCAGCATGCAAATCAATGCGATGTAGAAGGTTTAGCTTCAAATCCATGCGATACACAAGTTTTAGCTCCAAATCAATGCGATGAAGTAGGTTCAGGTTCAAATCCATGCTACACATATGATTTAACTTCAAATTCTTGCGATATAAGTGATATAGCTTCAAAAGCAGGAGGAACAAACGAGGTAGCTTCAATTCCATGCGAAACAAATGATTTAGCTTCAAATCAATGCGAAGTAGAAGGCTTAGCTTCAAATCCATGCGAAACAAATGGTTTAGCTAGAAATGCTTGTGATATACATTATTTAGCTACAACTGCATGTGAAACAAACGAGTTAGCTTCAAATCCATGCGATACACACGATTTAGCTTCAAATCAATGCGATGTAGAAGGTTTAGCTTCAAATCTAAGCGAAACACATGATTTAGGTTCAAATACTTGCGATATAAGTGATATAGCTTCAAATACAGGCGAAACAAACGAGTTAGCCTCAAATCCATGCGAAACACACGATTTAGCTTCAAATCAATGCGATGTAGAATGTTTAGCTTCAAATCCAAGCGAAACACATGATTTAGCTTCAAATACTTGCGAAATAAGTGATCTAGCTTCAAATACAGGCGAAACGAACGAGTTAGCTTCAAATCCATGCGAAACACATGATTCAAATGCAAATCAATGCGAAGTAGAAGGTTTAGCTTCAAATCCATGCGGAACACATTATTTAGCTGCAAAATCAGTGCGATGTAGTAGGTTCAGCTTCAAATCCATGCGGCACATATGATTTAGCTTCAAATACTTGCGATATAAGTGATATAAGTTTCAAATGGAGGCGAAACGAACGAGTTAGCTTCAAATTCATGCGAAACACATGATTTAGCTGCAAATCAATGCGATGTAGAAGGTTTAGCTTCAAATCCAATCGAACACATGATTTAGATTCAAATCCATGGGATGTAGAAGGTTTAGCTTCAAATCCATGCGAAACACATTATTTAGCTGCAAATCAGTGCGATGTAGTAGGTTCAGCTTCAAATCCATGCGGCACATATGATTTAGCTTCAAATACTTGCGATATAAGTGATATATTTTCAAATGGCGGCGAAACGAACGAGTTAGCTTCAAATTCATGCGAAACACATGATTTAGCTGCAAATCAATGCGATGTAGAAGGTTTTGCTTCAAATCCAATCGAAACACATGATTTAGGTTCAAATACTTGCGATATAAGTGATATAGCTTCAAATACAGGCGAAACAAACGAGTTAGCCTCAAATCCATGCGAAACTCACGATTTAGCTTCAAATCAATGCGATGTAGCAGGTTCAGCTTCAAATCCATGCGACACATATGATTTAGCTTCAAATACTTGCGATATAAGTGATATAGCTTCAAAAGCAGGAGGAACAAACGAGGTAGCTTCAATTCCATGCGAAACAAATGATTTAGCTTCAAATCAATGCGAAGTTGAAGGCTTAGCATCTAATCCATGCGAAATAAATGAGTTACCATCAAATACTTGCGATATAAATGAAATAGCTTCAAATCCATGCAAAACAAATGATTTAGCACAGGAACTTGCGACATGAGAGATATAGCTTCAAATGCACTGGAAACAAACGTGTTAGCTCAAATTCTATGCGAAGCAAATGATTTAGCTACAAATACTTGTGATATACATTATGAACCTACAACTGTATGCGAAACAAACGAGTTAGCTTCAAATCCATGCGAAACACATAATTTAGCCTGCAAATCAATGCGATGTAGAAGGTTTATCTTCAAATCCATGCGATACACAAGTTTTAGCTTCAAATCAATGCGATGAAGTAGGTTCAGCTTCAAATCCATGCGACACATATGATTTAGCTTCAACTACTTGCGATATAAATGATATAGCTTCAAAAGCAGGAGGAACAAACGAGGTAGCTTCAATTCCATGCGAAACAAATGATTTAGTTTCAAATCAATGCAAAGTAGAAGGTTTAGCTTCAAATCCATGCAAAACAAATGGTTTAGCTAGAAATGCTTGTGATATACATTATTTAGCTACAACTGCATGTGAAACAAACCAGTTAGCTTCAAATCCATGCGATACACACGATTTAGCTTCAAATCAATGCGATGTAGAAGGTTTAGCTTCAAATCCAAGCGAAACACATGATTTAGGTTCAAATACTTGCGATATAAGTGATATAGTTTCAAATGGAGGCGAAACGAACGAGTTACCTTCAAATTCATGCGAAACACATGATTTAGCTGCAAATCAATGCGATGTAGAAGGTTTAGCTTCAAATCCATGCGATACACGAGATTTAGCTTCAAATCAATGCGATGTAAAAGTTTCTGCTTCAAATCCATACGACACATATGATTTAGCTTCAAATACTTGCGATATAAGTGATATAGCTTCAAAAACTAGAGGAACAAACGAGGTAGCTTCAATTCCATGCGAAACAAATGATTTAGCTTCAAACACTTGGGGTGTAAGTGATGTAGCTTCAAATGAAGACTAATCAAACGAGTTAGCTTCAAAATCCACGCGATACACATGATTTAGCTTCAAATACTAACGATATAAGTAATGTAGATTCAACTGCAGGCGAAACCTACGAGTTAGCTTCAAATCCATGCGAAACACATGATTTAAATGCAAATCAATGCGAAATAGTAGGTTTAGCTTCAAATCCATGCCAAACACATGATTTAGATTCAAATCCATGGGATGTAGAAGGTTTAGCTTCAAATCCATGCGAAACACATGATTTAGCTGCAAATCAATGTGATGTAGAAGGTTTAGCTTCAAATCCATGCGAAACAAATGATTTAGCTTCAAATCAATTCGAAGGACAAGGCTTAGATTCAAATCCATGCGAGACACATGATTGAGCTGCAAATCAATGTGATGCAAAAGGTTTAGCTTCAAATCCATGCGATACACAAGATTTACCTTCAAATTAATGCGATGTAGAAGATTCAGCTTCAAATCCATGCGACACATATGATTTGGCTTCAAATACTTGCGATATAAGTGATATAGCTTCAAAAGCTGGAGAAACAAACGAGGTGGCCTCAATTCCATGCGAAACAAATGATTTAGCTTCAAATCAATGCGAAGTAGAAGGCGTAGCTTCAAATCCATGCGATACACAAGATTTTGCTTCAAATCAATGCGATGTAGAAGGTTCTGCTTCAAATCCATACGACACATATGATTTAGCTTCAAATACTTGCGATATAAGTGATATAGCTTCAAAAGCTACAGGAACAAACGAGGTAGCTTCAATTCCATGCGAAACAAATGATTTAGCTTCAAATCAATGCGAAGTGGTAGGCTTAGCTTCAAATTCGTGCGAAACAAATGGTTTAGCTACAAATACTTGTGATATACATTATTTAGCTACAGCTGCATGCGAAACAAACGAGTTAGGCATCAAATCCATGCGAAACACATGATTAAGCTTCAAATTAATGCGATGTAGATGGTTTGCTTCAAATCCATGTGATACACAAGATTTAGCTTCAAATCAATGCGATGTAGTAAGGTTCAGCTTCAAATCCATGCGATATAAGTGATATAGCTTCAAAAGCAAGAGGAACAAACGAGTTAGCTTCAAATCCATGCGAACACACACGATTTATCTTCAAATCAATGCGATGTCGAAGGTTTAGCTTCAAATCAATAGAATATAGAAGGTTTAGCTTCAAATCAATGCGATGTAGAAGGTTTAGCTTCAAATCCTTACGAAACACATGATTTAGCTTGAAATCAATTCGAAGGACATGGATTAGATTCAAATCCATTCGAAACAAATGATTTAGCTTCAAATTAATGCGAAGTAGAAGGCTCAGCATCAAATCCATGCGAAACACATGATTAAGATTCACATCAAAGCGATGTAGATGGTTTGCTTCAAATCCATACGATACACAAGATTTAGCTTCAAGTCAATGCGATGTAGTAGGTTCAGCTTCAAATCCATGCGATATAAGTGATATAGCTTCAAAACGCAGGAGGATCAAACGAGGTAGCTTCAATTCCATGCGAAACAAATGATTTAGCTTCAAATCAATGCGAAGTAGCATGCATAGCTTCAAATCCAAGCGAAACACATGATTTAGCTTCAAATACTTGCGATATAAGTGATCTAGCTTCAAATACGGGCGAAACGAACGAGTTAGCTTCAAATCCATGCGAAACACATGATTCAAATGCAAATCAATGCGAGAGTAGAAGGTTTAGCTTCTAATCCGTGTCAAACCCATGATTTAGATTCAAATCCATGGGATGTAGAAGGTTTAGCTTCAAATCCATGCGAAACACATTATTTAGCTGCAAATCAGTGCGATGTAGTAGGGTTCAGCTTCAAATCCAATCGAAACACATGATTTAGGTTCAAATACTTGCGATATAAGTGATATAGCTTCAAATACAGGCGAAACAAACGAGTTAGCCTCAAATCCATGCGAAACACACGATTTAGCTTCAAATCAATGTGATGTAAAATGTTTAGCTTCAAATCCAAGCGAAACACATGATTTAGCTTCAAATACTTGCGATATAAGTGATCTAGCTTCAAATACAGGCGAAACGAACGAGTTAGCTTCAAATCCATGCGAAACACATGATTCAAATGCAAATCAATGCGAAGTAGAAGGTTTACCTTCAAATCCATGCCAAACACATGATTTAGTTTCAAATCCTTGGGATGTAGAAGGTTTAGCTTCAAATCCATGCGGAACACATTATTTAGCTGCAAATCAGTGCGATGTAGTAGGTTCAGCTTCAAATCCATGCGGCACATATGATTTAGCTTCAAATACTTGCGATATAAGTGATATAAGTTTCAAATGGAGGCGAAACGAACGAGTTAGCTTCAAATTCATGCGAAACACATGATTTAGCTGCAAATCAATGCAATGTAGAAGGTTTAGCTTCAAATCCAATCGAAACACATGATTTAGGTTCAAATACTTGCGATATAAGTGATATAGCTTCAAATACAGGCGAAACAAACGAGTTAGCCTCAAATCCATGCGAAACACACGATTTAGCTTCAAATCAATGTGATGTAAAATGTTTAGCTTCAAATCCAAGCGAAACACATGATTTAGCTTCAAATACTTGCGATATAAATGATCTAGCTTCCAATACAGGGGAAACGAACGAGTTAGCTTCAAATCCATGTGAAACACATGATACAAATGCAAATCAATGCGAAGTAGAAGGTTTAGCTTCAAATCCATGCCAAACACATGATTTAGATTCAAATCCATGGGATGTAGAAGGTTTAGCTTCAAATCCATGCGAAACACATTATTTAGCTGCAAATCAGTGCGATGTAGTAGGTTCAGCTTCAAATCCATGCGGCCACATATGATTTAGCTTCAAATACTTGCGATATAAGTGATATAGCTTCAAAAGCAGGTGGAACAAACGAGGTAGCTTCAATTCCATGCGAAACAAATGATTTAGCTTCAAACACTTGGGGTGTAAGTGATGTAGCTTCAAATGAAGACTAATCAAACGAGTTAGCTTCAAAATCCACGCGATACACATGATTTAGCTTCAAATACTAACGATATAAGTAATGTAGATTCAACTGCAGGCGAAACCTACGAGTTAGCTTCAAATCCATGCGAAACACATGATTTAAATGCAAATCAATACGAAAAAGAAGGTTTAGCTTCAAATCCATGCCAAACACATGATTTAGATTCAAATCCATGGGATGTAGAAGGTTTAGCTTCAAATCCATGCGAAACACATGATTTAGCTGCAAATCAATGTGATGTAGAAGGTTTAGCTTCAAATCCATGCGAAACAAAATGATTTAGCTTCAAATCAATTCGAAGGACAAGGCTTAGATTCAAATCCATGCGAGACACATGATTTAGCTGCAAATCAATGTGATGTAAAAGGTTTAGCTTCAAATCCATGCGATACACAAGATTTAGCTTCAAATTAATGCGATGTAGAAGATTCAGCTTCAAATCCATGCGACACATATGATTTGGCTTCAAATACTTGCGATATAAGTGATATAGCTTCAAAAGCTGGAGAAACAAACGAGGTGTCCTCAATTCCATGCGAAACATATGATTTAGCTTCAAATCAATGCGAAGTAGAAGGCGTAGCTTCAAATCCATGCGATACACTAGATTTTGCTTCAAATCAATGCGATGTAGAAGGTTCTGCTTCAAATCCATACGACACATATGATTTAGCTTCAAATACTTGCGATATAAGTGATATAGCTTCAAAAGCTACAGGAACAAACGAGGTAGCTTCAATTCCATGCGAAACAAATGATTTAGCTTCAAATCAATGCGAAGTGGTAGGCTTAGCTTCAAATTCGTGCGAAACAAATGGTTTAGCTACAAATACTTGTGATATACATTATTTAGCTACAGCTGCATGCGAAACAAACGAGTTAGCATCAAATCCATGCGAAACACATGATTAAAGCTTCAAATTAATGCGATGTAAAAGGGTTAGCTTCAAATCCATGGGATACACAAGATTTAGCTTCAAATCAATGCGATGTAGAAGGTTTAGCTTCAAATCAATTAGAGGTAGAAGGTTCAGCTTCAAGTCAATAGAATATAGAAGGTTTAGCTTCAAATCAATGCGATGTAGAAGACTT